>NC_136486.1:140729235-140731735 GCF_053919585.1 Euprymna scolopes
ATGATGATTGCAACGTCTTGTCAGACGAGTGCCACTCCCTCAGACATTTAAAATCCATGAGCCCAAATGCATGAGGGAGTATCTATACAAAGATGATGTTACAGAGTCTTAGCTTTGTACGACAGCTAAGTCTCTCTCTCTCTCGGTTCAAAATGTTGCGATCCAGCAACAAGCAAGAGCAAGATAGCCAGCAGCAAATCAAACTGCAGACCAGCTTAATGCGGCTACTGGCCTTCTGCTTTATGGTTTTTAAATCAGAGAATTGCTTCTCATAGAAAGGTTGCCTTCACCACGGCTTACGGGAGCCCTCTCCACCCCAATACACACACACACACAAATATACAGGGTGCTAGTTGGCCGTTGACCCAGAAAAGAGTTCATTCGCCCTTTGGAAGGTCTTGTTTTTAATCCTCCAGGGAGACTAGCCGCCCTCCTCACCAAACAAGTCTGGTGGGGGAACCAGTTTAGTCGCCGGTGACCCGATCATGAGGCAGGTAGTACTGGGTTACATGGTACCAGTAGCATATGACATGACCTGACATAAAATATATATACATATATATATACATATACATATATATATACATATATACATACATATGTACATATATATATATATATATATATATATATATATATATATATAAACATATATACATATATATATATATATATGTATATATGAACAAATGATTGATAAAACATGTTAAAAGACATCTTGAAAAATAGTTAAAAACATATTTAAATTTATAAAGGAAGCACAAGTGGATTATATATATATATATATATATATATATATATATATATATATATATATATATATATGTGTGTGTGTGCATGCCTAGGCTTGCTGGGAGTAAAGTAAGTGCGTTTCAAAATTGAGCGAGAAATTTGGGTTCACTCCTTGCTCGGGTGCTTCCAAAGATAATATAATAGTACACAATGCTACTAATATAATACACCACATTGTGTACTTGTATGATAAACCACTTTATACAATCATGGTAAACGCTAATGCATGCAATACACTGATTGCCTCCTTATATTTTTGTGCTGTATCCCATAGAAAAAAAAAGAGTTTCCTCGGTTTTCTTCCAATTTTTACTTTTTAAAATCCTTCTTTCTCTTCACAATAATGGAGAATCTTTTTAAAACGGAATCAATATTGGACATGCTTCTTATTTAAATAATTATGCATTAATGCGCATTAATGTGTTCGTTATTTAAACTCGTGATAACTGTCAACATTTCTGCCCATTTTCTATTAATTCTGTATAGATTTAAAATTTTATAAAAGATGTCCAGTTAATATTTGATTTTACTTTCGTTTTTTTTTTTTATTGTAGAATTAAAATTCTTTTATGGCAGAAATCTATTCATATTGTTGAATTTTCTGTCTCTCTCTCTCTCTCTCTCTCAAATATATATATATATATATATATATATATATATATATATATATATAAAGTGAAACTGCCTTTCTGTCTGTGTACATTTTCCCTATGCAATAATCATGTTAATTTTCAGTCTACAGACTCGAAAATTGATATACAGGATATGGAGATTTGGGTAAATCTTTATAATCCGCTTTCGGCCAATAATTTGGCTGTTAAGGCGTCAAATTTCAACGATTTAATCTTTTAAGAACCCTACCAAACTTCTCCGGCAATTTTGAGTATAAACTATTGAAACTTTAGATATAGGTTCCTTGGGCATGGATCTAACTTAATAACTTGATTTGAGCCCAAAATATTAAATGTTAAGGGACATAATAGGGGTGAAAGTTTTAAAAAAATGGTACCTCTGCGGTCTACAGACATACTAAGAAAATTTCTGGCTAAATTTTGAAATTTTACGTAAAAAGTATCCAGAGATAGAGTAAACTTTTTAATCGGCTTGGGTCCAAAATTTGAGCTACCACTATATAAATGTATGTATGTATGTTTGCATGTCAGTCAAAAACATTCGAAACAGGCGGCGAACTTTCACAAGCCCAGTATCGTTTCAAAGCCCGACCCTTCAGACGACAAATACCGAAAAATTGGCAAAAATATTTATTTCCTTACCCTCAACTGGGCAATGTTTATATAGGAAGTAATCGTTTTTTCGCCGATATTTTTGAAAGTCATCCCCTCTTTTCGATTATATAGACTTGCTAATATATATATATATATATATATATATATATATATATTACTGGATTGCAGCTGTTGAATGCATTCTGAAATTTCTGTTGGTCTCTTACACTTAATCTGTTTTTTTTTAAATGCCATTATAAAAAAAAGTAAAATTATTCTGCAAACTATATATTTAGTACGATCTGAATATTACCTAAAATAATAGGTTGGTTGATTCCCGGGTCTCTTCTATTTTTAAGAAGTGATTTTTCTTCCTATCTATGATCAACGGTTTAGAGACATCTGTTTTATAAGTAAACCCGTCCAATATATATATATATATATATATATATATATATATATATATATATATATGTATATAT
>NC_136486.1:140739235-140809235 GCF_053919585.1 Euprymna scolopes
CCGAATAGGAAAGCTTTTACTTTTGTATGGAGGCTGAGTGATTCACGTTCGAATCACCTGTAACAACGATGTACTGATGGAATCATTCGTAATCTCTGTGTCTGATCATGGCTTTTACGTATTTCTTAAGCAAATGCAAATAGAAAAGATAAATGAACGCTGTTATCTTTCTCGCTCATATATATATATATATATATATATATATATATATATATATATATATACATATATATATATATATAAAGAGAGAGAGAGATAGAGGGGGGTGGTAAAAACAGAAAAAGTGTTCAATACGTAAGTAGAGATGAATATGTTTATTTTTCGGGGTTCTAATGCACTTACTGATCCGTGTTATTTTTTAAATCGTATTTCCAAGTTTAATTAAAGTTTTATGATAGGTTTTTATTCAATTGTAAGGTTAAAGTACAGAATAGGTACAAAACACCCTCCTCTCTCCATGTTAAGAATGAATTCTTTTAAAATAATAACGTTATTATGTCAGCACGGATCAATAAGTGCATGAGTATTTTTTTTAATTGTTTTATAACCTCAAGTATTAACTCATTCCACTATCATTTCTAATGAAATGTGTTAATACTTAAGGTTATGAAATAAAAACCGCACACACAGAAAAAAATATATATATGTGTGTATGTGTGTGTGTGAGACCATGCGTTTATATGCTATTAAAGCATGTTTTTTTTACGCTGCTTTCCTCATGAAAACAAAATGTAATTATTTATTGGAACTATTGAAACAAAGGTGAGAATAACCGTTAAAGAATAATGAATGACATCATGAATAAACCAACAGGATGAGACAAAATGACGATTAATGACATTTCATCTAAAAGACTATATTCGAAGGGCGTCCAGTATATTATGATAATGATGAAGTGTTCCCTGTTCATTTCCTGCCATCATACACAACTTATGAAATGTCGAATGATCTAATGGACAATTGATAAAAGAAATTATTAAACATCTAAAGCACTTTAAATAATTAAATGATACAAATGAAGAAAAGAAATGCTGTGGAGCGAAGAAGGTACAGATAAGGAGAGAAAGGTGTACTAAAGCGTTTATGAAGTATTAGTGTCTTTAAGTATAAAAAATAATTAGTGTTTCATCATAATTATCAAGTTTTATAAATACATAACGTTTGGCACTGTCTGTGAAGTAACCACTAAAAGGTAGTCAACTAGCATCATGAAATGTTGACGACTTCCTCTCATTTGAACACTCTAGATTGTCTAATGAAATCTCCCGAATTCGTTGTTCTTAATTCCTTTCATTCACGTGACAATTGTTTGGTGACCATGGGGTTAAGCTATAGGATATGGCGCAAAATTTGGCTTCGTGTTTGAGTTCGAATGTCACGACCAGCAATAATTATAAGCCATACAATGATGATTGCGTAAGTATGAAACACTTGTGTCTGAAAGTATATAGAATAATTATAGTTTTATTATAATTATAGATAAATTGCATATTACAATTTCTGTAGTGCATGTTACGGTTATATAAGATAAAATACACTGCCTAAGTAGAAACAACATTAGTCAATAGAAGTAAATGATTTTCCATGAATACCGTGAAAAATATATTGTCTGAAAGCAATTTAGTGTTTAATAGAAATAATTATAAATCGATAAGAATCGCATAAGCACATAGGTGGCATATTCATTAATCGTGCTTGTTTATGACATGTAAATGACAAATATCTCCCATGAACTCTCCTGCAGATTCTTACACACTAACGCATCATCTCTAAAATACATATGCTTTAGCAAAAGTTAAGTCTGCAAGAAATGTTATTGCCTGACAGTGCGCACATAACTAATTAATGAGCTTCTTCGAAGTTTTCAAAATAATGATAAACAAATAGTATTAAGCGAGAGATGTATTGTTAATAAAACACTCTGAACTATGACAATAATAATCCTCCAATAATGACAAGCGTGTATTATCGGAAGTAACATCGATGCATCTCCTATGTCTTAACCAACAATTAAAACGTCACAGTTGATTTACAGCGCACCTCAATATATTTTTCGTAAATAATCTTATTCGTTTGTTCGAGTTTGGGATGTCATACATCCAAACTGAGCGATCTTCTTTAAATTTCACCTGTATATTTAAGTGCAAGTTTACCTTTTAATTCCTTTGCGCACTAGACATATTTGCCAGGTCGTTTGCGGAATCATTTTTCTTGCTCATATAATTACTTGTATTGTTCTAATCTGCCTATGATTAAAGTTTCTGTTCATTTTTACATAATTTCTTGGATGTTCTGTTAATGTTTGTCCTTTTTTCTCTGTTATAACCAACATTATTGAGCACATCAACTGAAACAAAAGTTGATTCTTTTTTTCTTTTTTGTTGGATTTCATTATATCAGGTTTACTAATTGTTTTCTATGTACGAAGCCGTAAGAAGTTCATATACAAAGTGAATTGTATATGACTTATTTCCAACTCTTGACTCTGGTATATGTTCCTCGGACATTCTCGTGCATTCGATGATCTCATGTGCTTCAATGTACATGCACTTTTTACAGATTATCCAATGGCGATATTTAAATGTTATATTTTTTCAACTTGTATAGTAGCTGTTTCCTAAGAGAACATGACAGCTGGATATCATGCGGCTTACACGTCCTGTGTTGCATAACCTTCAAATATTTTCATTGCTGAGACGATCAATCTTCCTAAAAGCATTGGTCATTAAACCCTGATTTTGAGCAGCAATTATAACCATTTCTTGATCATAGTCTCTATACACTGGACAAGACATTCTTATTTATATAGACTAGCGGGGATACCCGGCGTTGCCCGAGTGTTTGTTTCCGGGACGGGGGGGGGATTTTAAAAAATGTTATGGTAGATAAGTAGGAAGGATCAAACCCGGAGTCATGAGTAAAAGTAGGAAAATAAAGTGTGAAAAAAAACAAAAACATCTGCAACGTTAACAGTTCGGCCACCAAGAAAAGTCCATTCCAGTTGTTTAGGAAAAAAAAAACACTACGATAGGTCGGCGCGAACGTGAAAATATAATGTGAATTGTCCAGCACGCTAACCAGTACGCCACAGAGCACTGCAGCTTAGTTTAGCGATTTTAAATAACTTCACATGAAAGAACTACGAAGCCAAACCGGTGTTCTCTTCTCAACTGTTCCTTGTGAACGATCCCCAAACGGTGTTAAGTGGTGGCAGGGGGAGGAGGAATTTATTAGAGAGAAAATATTTTACCACTTCCATTGATCTTAACCGGTTTTGGCCGTGACTTCTCAGCAGAAAAAGTATAGAAATCTAAGATTATCGAGGAATTTGAGAAATAATAAGCCTATAACACACCTCAGATATTGTTCTGCCGTTTGTGCATATTATATTTGCATGAAATATCTTGATTTTTAATCCTATTTAGGTCAAAATCCTACGGGAAAAAATTAGTTCATTTTATTTATATAGAAGATAGAAGAATAGATAGATAGAAGATAGAATAGAAGAAGATAGATAGAAGAGAAGAGATTACTGAAAAATTAATTAATTACGGGGAAAATAGTTTGCACGCAGTTGGGCCGACAATTTGCCATGTTTTATTCAGAAGAAAGTCTTAGTATATGTTTGGAAAATTATTTTTAGGTAATTTCAGTTGCTGATGTGTTACTGATTGTGTTTTATATTTGAGGAATTCTTGTCTAAAATGATTGGCCAGTTCCATGATGGACGGTATTGTGCTTTGTGATGGTTAGAGTGAGGGTTTTATTCTGATATCTCGTCATATTCTTTTTACCGTGTGTTAACAATAATGGCTTGATATTTATGGTCAATCTCTAATATATGCACACCGACTGCTTTTCTGGGCAGATACAGTCTAGACTAACACTGATTTCTGTATGTTCCAGTACAGTGCACAGCTTTTTTGGGATCGGGTGTCTGCATGTTATCATAGGCACGGCTCCGGGTCCCTGCTTCCCCAACTGTACTGACATGCAGAAGTTAAAGTGTAACGTGAACCGACTTCTTGCTGCCCAACTCCCTACATAGTACCCCTGTAGTTTATTTCCCTGACAGTAGCCCCCCTACATCAAAGTTGCAATGTGCCTTGTTTGGGGTGAAAATGTATTTTTTTTAAATCACTTGTTTTTGTTTGAAAGCTCTGTTGTACAAAGTTTTCACGATGTACATATTTTAGGCCATTTTCTCTCATTCTGGTATGCGCAAATGAGTCGTTTCATTCTGTGCATAACTATTTGTATAGTTACTGCTCTTCTCTGTCATTGATGTCAGTATCTTAATCTAATGCTTCCGTTTTTAACCTTCCTACCATATCGGATGTCGCATTTGACACATTTCTTCCGGCCAAAATTCTTTCGAATATATTTGGATAACGTACTGCAAGGATGGAAAATACACTTCGTAAGTAACAGTATCTCCTTATTATATTGTACGGAATACCTTGCATCACCAGATCGATATATGTAACAAACAACCAGCAGATGAAATGATGCATAGATATTCAACAAATTACGTTATGTTAGATCTCGTTGAATCATTTAGATTCCGAGTAATATGAAACGTAAACAAAACAAATATTTGTTTTCTAAAATAGTTGTATTTGGAATATTTTGGACCCGAGTATTTTATTAGATGAGAGTTTTGGTTGGCATAAAGCAAAAATTCATTTCTGATTATAGAACGAAGATCAGAAAAACTGAGCGACAACAATTTAAAATTAATTCCAATATCAAATTTATTTTTTCTTCAAAATGCCATTAAACTTATTTTCCTAAATTTAAATGTAGTATTTGTTTTTCTTCGGAATGCGCATCAACCTAAGACATTGGTATACTATATCTAACCCTTACAATTATATTCCTTTTTTTCTATTTAATATAATAATTAAACATTACAATAAGTAAAAATAAAATATAAAATAAAAATAAATATATGAATTTAAAATAAATATAATTAAATGAAATTATCAAATATATGAATTTAAAAATAAAAAAATTAAATCCAGGTTTGCTTATTTTTTACCGTTTCAATTCATAAAATGTGATCTTCTTCTGTGTACACAACATTTCAGGCATTCTCTCCGCATATTAAAACTGCATTTTCTGGGTCATGAGTTAATCGTATATTATAGTGTTTCTCAGTATTGCAAAGTGAGCATTGTTTAAATTCTTGGTAGTATGAGGGTTCGTGTCCAATTTTCCTCCATTTAATGGTAAAAGGTGCACCCTTAAGTTTACACCTGCGGGTTACTAAGGCTGCTTACTCCTTGTTGTCGCTTTAAAAGAGCTCATATGTGAATAACATATTTGCTTTAATTAATATTCAATATATTTTTCGCGTATATTCTTTTTAAATTGGTCCATGGTTGTACTTCGTATGCATGGAATTCAGCCTTACAAATTATATTTTTGTTTTCTTTAGCGTCCAAAACATTAAATGAATTTTTAAAAATATTTAATTATTCGAATCTAAAGTTCTTCACAAACACGAGATTTGTACATGATCTTGTAATTGTCTGTGTTTTTGAGAGGAGGTGTTTTCATTTATTGAGACTGTCGGACTGACTTCCTCATTTATTCAGTGAAAAGTAACATTCAAAACAGATAATCAGCAACTATGTCGCAGAGCCTAGCTGGAGTCCGAATACGGTACCCCCGTAATAATAATAAAAGGTTGTTTTGGAGACTCCTAACAAACGGTTCCCCAGTTCGATACAAAACACCTGATGAAGGCCGGAGGGCAAAACGGCCGAAGCGTTGTGACTATAACAACCAAGATGAGGAAGTCAGTCCGACTATCTGAATAATGATCTTGTAATGTATGTAAATGCTTCTAATTCCCGTTATAAAACAGATGACTATAGGTTGAAGAGAGCTTGATATTGGCATCTAAACCGGTCCCCTATTATCAGGTTTGAACCCACCGCTAACGATGACTCCTCTCAACTAAAATTTATGTAAATATATACATATGCATATATTTACAACGTCGAAACTATCTGATATATATGCTCACGCGCGTGGCCACTAACTAACCCTCTCCAAACAATTACCAACAAATAAAAAACTAAATAAATAAACCGAATCATAGCCCCCCCGCCTCCGAACCTAAGCGAAAGCCCAACAGGTCAAGACCTACTTATCAAGGAATCATCTCACCAACGAGACGCCAAAAACTTTAATATTAAGACTCGAATTTTAAAGTTACCCCCTCCTCCTACGCCCACATATTTCCCTTCCCCCTCCATGTATCCCTATGCCCTCAGATACACCAGAAATTAACCTCCCAGACCCTCCCCCACAAGTTCCTTAAACTCCAAAACTTAAACATTAGCGACATACCAAGCATCCCCTTCCACCTTTCTCCCTTGTTCCCTTCCTCTTTTTCCACGCTCTTCTCGCACCCCTCCCCTGTTCACTCTTTTACTCTTTCATCCCATAACAACGAACATTCCTGTAAAAGTCTGAGGAACCCACAGACGGCCAAAAAAACGGTCGGGTAGCTGAAACAATAATGTAACTTAACAGAAAGATACGGTAATAAAGAATAAAACGTCTATATATATATATATATATATATATATATATATATATGTGTGTGTGTGTGTGTGTGTGTGTGTGTGGGTGTGTGCACTAGCAGGGAGTTTCGACGTGCCCCGTGATTGAATAATAATCAACGAATGATTCAAATTCCTATATTTTTTATTGCTGTCGACATTGGCGAAATCAATCACTTTGCAATTTAATCGAATCTTCTCGTTATTGATCTATCATGATGCACCGTGACAAGAGTCACATGTCTCCGTGCAGTAACCCACTTCACAATACATTGTATTTTACATGTCACTGTAAAGAAGTTACTGTTGTATAAAATCATTTTTAATGTATAATGACTTGAATTAACCTTTAAACTACAATAGTCAAGTACCATGCTTCAATTATTCTATAGTTAGAAATATTTATTTCAATTAAGCTCTAATCATATCGAACTACTTACTG
Organism: Euprymna scolopes; assembly: GCF_053919585.1. Classification (NCBI taxonomy): domain Eukaryota; kingdom Metazoa; phylum Mollusca; class Cephalopoda; order Sepiida; family Sepiolidae; genus Euprymna; species Euprymna scolopes. The sequence goes on from NC_136486.1 coordinate 140,746,253, forward strand.
TTGATTTTATCTGCTTGACTTTACTGTTGTACGGTGATAATGACTTGAATTTAAGTTTACAAGATAAAACGCGAAGTGTGATGGTGTAGTTTTATTGAAAGAAAAACGTCCATTTCAAACGCCCCCCCTGTCAAACCATGGAACTTACTGCTGCTATATAATATCGGATGTTTTAGTTTGTTCTGTAATAAATTTATCCAATGCACTTGTTATGTTTGACTTAGTAAAGCGTTTAATTGGGTAAAAGTCGCCTGCTCCTTCTTTCATTGGATGATTTGGAATATCGATATTGATCTAAGACGCTTCAACACGAAAACATATCTAAGAACATTAACTTTTCGTGAAATTTTATAAAGATCGGCCAACCTGTTTTTGAGTCCATAGGAAACAAAATCACACACGCGCAGGCAAAGTTCTTTTTGTATAAGAGTATATATATATATATATATATATATATATATATATATATATATATATACATATATTGTATTTCGTTAACATGCAAAACAAAATAAGCAATCTGTAATGATTAATATTGATTTTCTTATATTTAATTCTTATGTATTCATTATTTTTCTTTGTATGAATAAATTTCCATTATATTGCGTCTTACCCGTGTTTCGTGTGATAGCAGGAGATATTGTCCTCGTATTACGAACAATGTAGAGAAAAGACGTATCTTATTAGCGAAATTTTTTTATTAAATCATATGAGTACAGACTTATATGTCAAGACATTCACAACATGTAAACAAATAGACAGTTTTCTTTCACCAAAAACTTGAATTCACATGCCATATATTTATTTTAATTTCGCGCTTTCAAATGAAATTGAGAATGCAAAAATAAAAACTAACAAAATCGATGATACTTGATTATTTGATTTGCTTTTACTTTGCACATCGTAAGAGAAAATCCTGATTTTTGTTCCACACGTAACCTTTTGTGAAAACAGTCGATTCTCCTATATAAAGAACACATTTTAATGGACATATAAGACAAGTATGTTTTTAATAATAAAATATCATGGGACGTCGATGTCTGCAAATTGAGTTTGAAATATTTGTTCATGTTCTTTCCACTTTCTGTTGCAAGATTCTGTCTGGAATTCAGTTTAATATAATTAGAGAGTTTTATAATCCCACTATGTTTTTATTCAGATTTATTTCGGTTGGAATCTCATTGGTTTCCTAATTTGATAAAATCTTTCAATTCCCAAGAGGCATTTTTACAAAGACAAACTCTTATGAAAAACTTGGACATGGAGAAAGGTTTGAAATAATCTTAAGTGTGATCTAAACACCTAAGTTATTCAATATATATTATCTCACTTATCTAAATGCGTACGTATAAATGTAAAAAAAGAATTACTACATCATAAAACTGTTAAAGATCTGCCCTTGTCAAATAATTGGTTTCTGATTTGGTTGCTGAATTTCGAAAGTTGCAAATATTTTGCCTTTATTTTAACCATAAATGAAGGAACAAATTCGTTTCCATTTTTCTTTAGTAATCTATATATTAATACGCTTGTAACTATCTATTTATCTATGTGGGTCCCACTTTCCGGCAAATTTGATTGGTTGAGAAGATTTTATTCTGGAATAGCGGATTACACATTAAATGAACGCTCAAGGCAGAGATCAGGGTTGCCAGGTTGGGTTCATTTTAAAAGTAGTTTGGCCATCAGAATTTCTGTTTGGTTTTTTTTTCCAAATTTGTCCCTTTTCTGAACGAACGCTCAAGGCAGAGCGAGAGATAGATAGATAGATAGATAGATAGACAGAGAGAGAGAAAGAGAGAGTCTTCGTTAATTAAAAATAATTTAAAATCTGTTTCCGCAGTTATTTACTAAATGTTTATATTTGAAAGTCAACAACTTCAATATAGTCAATTTTTCTGTAGTTTTCAATTTGGCTTTCTGTTGGCCTTTTTTACTTAAAAAAATGTGCCTGCGCTTTTGGATTTGACCTTTTTGGCTTTTTTTTTCTGAAAAAAATTGGCTTCGAATAATTATTATCGTCTGCCAACCATGGTAGAGAGAGAACAAATGGAACCCTCAAGGCAGAGAGAGAAAAAAAGTGATCGCTCAAGGGAGAGAGAGAGAAAAACAAAAGAAACAAAAAACCGTGAAATTTACACGGGTCCACCTAGATCCGCCGAAAACCGTGCCGGTGGAGATAATTTAACCACACATGTAAATATATACCTTTCTCCTATTAAAACTTTTTTCATGAAATTTACTGTAGTAGTAGTAGTACAAATATATTGCGAAACCATCATTCTCTCTCTGTCTGTCTCTCTCTTAAATATAAACAACGCCTAGAGGAGAGAGTGTGAGGGGTTTTTTTTCATGAAATTTAATGTTGTAGGAGTAAACATATATTTTTAGAAAAATATTTAATGTTTCGTTCCTGGATTAGCGGAATACACATCAAATGAAGGCTAATGTGAAACGCTGAAGGCAGGCAGAGAAAAAAAAAGAACGCTCAAGGGAGAGAGAGAGAGAGAGAAAAAAGAAAAACGTTAAATGTAGTAGGAGTAAAAATATATCGTGAAACCATCATTCGCTCTCTCTCTCTCTCTCTCTCTCTCTCGCTCGCTCGCTCTCTGTCTCTGTCTCTATCTATATCATTAAACAAATGTATAAGCACATACACAAATGAAAATTTAGTTGTAGCATACGGCGGTCTCTCTTTCTCCCCCTCTCTCTCTGTCTGCTATCTCTCTCTCATTATTATTATTATAATTATTCGAAGCCAAATTTTTCAGAAAAAAAAGCAAAGAAGGCCAAATTTAAAAGCGCAGACACATTTTTGAAGTAAAAAAGGCTAACAAAAAGCCAAATTGAAAATTAAAAGAAAACTGACTATATCGAAGTTGTTGACTTTCAAATATAAACATTTAGTAAGTAACTGTGTAAACAGATTTTTAAATATTTTAATTAATGAAGACCGTTTTCTCTCTCTCTCTCTCTCTCTCTCTCTATCTATCTATCTATCTATCTATCTATCTATCTCTGCCTTGAGCGTGCGTACAGAAAAGGGCCGAACTTGAAAAAAAAGCCAAACAGAAACTCTGATGGCCAAACTACTTTTTCTTTTTTTTTCTCTTCCCTCCCCCCATCTATCCCCCTCTCTCTCTCCCTCTCACTCCCTTATCTCCCCCCCTCTCTCCCCCTTCCTCTATATCCTCTTGGCTTTGTTTATATCTAACAGCAATCAGTCTTAGTTGCGAGAATATTTTTAATTAACGAAAACTGCGTTTCTCTCTCTCTCTCTCTCTCTCTATCTCTATCTCTCTCACACTCTGTGTGTCTATCTATCTATCTATCTATCTATCCCTCTCTCTCTCTCTCTCTCAAACAAATGTAAAGAAAAATAAACAATGAAAAAAAACAAATAAATGTTCAATTTTTGTCCCCGATGTAAGATGTATTTATTTAGAATATTTGGAGTATTAATATCGTGATTTTGGTATATACATATTTACATACATTTTACCTACCGTACTCTTCATTTACTATTAAAAAAAATAGTACACAGGGTGAATTCATCGGCCAGGGCAGTAAAGGGTTAATGTAAATGTTTCAAGGTACGGATATGTGATGGGATAATGTGTATGTAAAAAAAAAGAAAAGAAAACGTGAAATTTTCACGGGTCCAGCTAGTTGTAATTAATTTCATAAAATTATGTACTGCACAATTTCTTATAGTCTTATTACACCTCGGGAAAAGCTGTTTGTTGCCATCTACTAAATCTTTCAGTTTTTAAATATGTTGATGATTTCTACAACATATGCTTACGCTATTAAATGAAAACTCAGTATTACTGTAATAATTGAATCAAAAAGTTTGAAACTGAAAAGTAGCCACGTGATAAGCAATTACCTATACTCGACCGGCTTTTATAAAATATGATAAATAGTAGATCCTGTACTATTAGCAAAGCCCTATCGTTTATCCCAACGTTGAAATGCTTTATCTCTTTGACTGTTTTATAATTACTCTAATAAAATGTGCTCTTATAAACTAACCATGATACTCTCCTCTAACACGGCAACAAGGTAAATTCCTCTTCTTCACTCTTGATGCCTTTAGATTGCGTAAAGTATTCTTAGATATTTTCTTGTTCGGATTCTACTCTTTGGAATTCTCTCCCGTATTTTTGCTTATCGTATTGTACTAATCTGCACACGGTAAATGAAATGTAATAAGCCATCTTGTTCACCTTACTGGAGTCGCCTGCCTCACACAATCACAAATAGTAGGTCCTTACGTCCACCTGGTAATATTCATCGTCTATGGTGGAACAAAGTTTCACAATTGAGTATTATCTACTCACAATAAAGCAGAGGGTATGGTCAAAACAAATACTGCTTGTTAACGTGAATATGTACGATATTAAAATTATAGAAATTGATTTTCTAATTAAGAATCACGACTTGTTAAGATCGAAAATTCACTCAGTATATAAGTTGGTATATAAGTTCGCCAAGTAAGCGATAATAGCACCTTTATAATTGGTAACATACATTAAAAGTAAACACCAGATGAAATAATAATTTTACTACAAGATTTGAAACATTTAACAATCTTATAAGAAGAAAGATGTCTCCTTCGCATCTAAAATACATTTCTATGGAAAGTAAGAGGTGAAAAAATACTTTACTCGTCAATACGGTGAGATTAATTGTACTTAGAAGTTTTAGTTTCCCTTATTTATTCGAATTAATTTTTATTTTCTGAAATGTGTTGTTTGGTATTACCGCAATGTTGTCAAAATTGCGACCAGGAAAGAAAATATCATTGCAGAAACGGATTTTCCGAGTTCTCCCTAAACGTTGTAAACATATTTCTACAGAAAACGAAAGATTATTTCGTGGAAAGTTGTTTATGCTACAAAATTATGAGAAATAGCACCTATTTCAACACGATTTCCTAAGTTTTCGTTTAGAAATCGACGCATTTAGGAATAAGTAATATAATAGGAATAGCATAACGGCTATAGTCATTGAACAATTAGAGTAAACAATCCCCTAAATATGGTAACCGCAAGGATGTTAACGGATTTCTAAAGGAGTATATCTTACATAGATTTGTAACTATTTGTCATCAAGGATAGCTTATATTATAGGTGCAATGATGCGCACAGGAAAGTATTTTTTCTTTCTCTGAGTCAAGTATCTTCTAGCATTTAAACACCTATATACACACACTTACACACGCATATAAAGCAGACTTTGACATCGTTTCCGGTGGCGTTCGCGCACACCATTATATATATATATATATATATATATATATATATATATATATATATATATATATATATATATATATACCTTGAAGTAAAACTTGTTTAGCAAAATTTAAATTCTATTAAGTATGCGACTAGCTGAAGCCTAATGGGTGTCAGTATAAATTTATTGCAACTTGACACAGTCCCAAATTGAACTTCTTCAGCTATCATCTTCTGTCTATTAGTCATCTTATGGTAACAGAATAATGGTTTCTAAATGCAGACTCCATTTTAAATACGGGAACAAGATTACGCGAATACGGCAACGCATCTAACTTAGCAGACAGTCGTATAACATGCATTACATATCAAGGTGACATACATTGTCATTCTGAATTAAGTCGTTTAATTTGAAACTTATTAAAAGGAAACGTTAAAGGATCCTACTGTAATAAAACGCATGTTTAATTTCGATTCAATGACAGGCCTCCTCGTGTGTTTTATTTAGTGTAAATTACAGGTATTATTTCACATTTGATATTCAAATATATAATATTCAGATTCATACATTAAATATAAATCTGCAATACGTCAAATTAAAGGAAAGATGTCAATATAATGTTAAATTCAGAGTGAATGTGTAAAGCAATAGCAAATAATATATACAATGATCAGCTAGTATAAAATATAGATGATGAGGGTATATCTGCATGTTTAGATAGAAATATTAATATATTATGCATATATATATATGTGTGTGTGTGTGTGTGTGTGTGCGTGTGTACACTAGCATTTAGGTCCTGGATATGCCACCCTTTAATTGCCATTGCTCCCAGGTTCACTCTGACCCGGAGTGGTAGTACCTGTTAGGGCCGCAACTATGGGTTAAATAGAATCTGACGAAAAAAATATACTCCATAAAAAATCGTTCCTCAAAATAACTAGATTCGGCATTAAATAACCTGAAAAAGGTCGATATGCCGTAAAACAAAAGCAGCCAACCAACCAACTAGCATTTCAGCCCGGTGTTGTGTGTGTTTGGAGGTACGTTGAGCAAAAGAATAAAAAAGCGGTCATTTTTTTTTTTAAATCAGACCCCTTAACATTTATTATGTTGGGCTCAAACTAAGTCATTAAGTTAGAGGAATGTCCAAGGAACCTATATCTAAAATGTCAAGTATTTCGACCCAAAATTATCGGAGGAGGTTGGTAGAGGTCTCAAAGGTCTAATCGTTGAACTGACCCCTTAACAGCAAAGTGTCTGGCCGAAAACCGATTACAAACATTTTCCCAAATCTCAATACTCTGCACATCAAATTTCGAGTATGTAGACTGAAAATTGACGGATTTATTGCGTGGGGAAATGTACACAGAAAGACAGACATACAGACATGTTCACTTTTTATATTTGTAATATATATGTATATATATATATATATATATATATATATATATATATACATATAAGTAGCAAGCTACATAAAAAAATATTACATGTTTTATAATTTCTGAACTTCACTCATATAATTAATTATTAAATAGAAATGTTTGTATAGTAATTCCTAATTATTGGACATTTTCTTCTCATTAAATATATGATTTATATGTCACAGAAATTTCCCAGAAGACGGACAGCGATTATCAGCAGTTATATCAGAATTCTTTACAACGAATGTCATGCTTATATATATATATATATATATATATATATATATATATATATATATATATATATATATATAATTAAATATATTTGAACTCTTTTTCAAAGTGTTTTTGGCATGTTTTATTGACTGCTTGTTCTTTATATATATATATATATATATATATATATATATATATATATAAAGAACAAACAGTTTATAAAACGTGTTAAAAACACTTTAAAAAAGAGTTAAAAACATATTTGATCTGAAAACGAAACACTTGATAAGGGGATAGCCCTTAATCCGCGGAGTTTCGAAGAAATATTTTCCTTCTCATCAGAGGGTAAGAATTAGCAAAATGTGGGATCGGATTTTACATACAAAAATATTTGATGAAACTGCAAGTAAGTCAAAGATTTTACTTGATAATAAAAATGCCACTTTGTACAGTTGAAAATAGCAGGAGTTCCCCTTCTTCTCTTCTCTCTTTCGAGGAGTATATATATATATATATATATATATATATATATATATATATATATATATATATATATATATTCATATACCTGTGTGTCTTTTCATTAAAATACATTACGCAGAAGACTGCCATTAAAAGTGTTCTCTGTATCTGCTGCCACTGAAAGTGAAAATACTTATGCCTACACTAATTTTTCAAAAACCCACTTAGGAAGTAGTAACAATTTGAAATCCATGTTGCAAATGTGCTGATAGTTGGACATGATTAAACGTAGGTAATAAAATATAAAAGAACGAACTCTGAAGAACACAATCTAATTCTTATGTAAAACTTGCCAAAGATAAAACCCTTTCTACTATCTCAGGATAGTCTCTTTTTCAAAAACTCTGATGATTTTAATATATTTCCAGCTAAATAAACTCGCGGTGCTTCTTTTAAAGAAGGCGCCTGATATGGTTTAAGTAAATTAACACAAAGTATTGATACTTTACTTACATTGTTATATATCTCTATATATAAATACGACAATCAGTACGTTATATATATATATATATATATATATATATATATATATATATATATATATATATATATATATATATATATATATATATACCAAGACAAAGAAATGCTAAGTTTATTTTGCTTTACAAAATTTTATTATGGTCTTGGATATGACCTTAAACATATCCTGTGGTGAGGCCCCAGCTTTAGGGCTTTGGGGAGTTTGGAGCCACCCTTTAATTATCATTGCTCTGACCTGGAGCGGTAGTACCTGTTAGGGTCCAAACTATGGGTTAAATAGAACCAACTTGAAAACAACAAATATATTCTAATAAAAATTGTTCTTCAAAATCTTTGGATTCGCCATTAAATAACCTGAAAAGGGTTTATATGACATCTAACAAAAGCAACCAGCCAAAATGTAATTATAAAGGCGCATTATTACACGTATACAGCGTTTTAAATATACTACACATGATTGATATGTTATAAAACGCATCAATGCACCAACATAAAAAAACTTACCGTCTACATATCTAAAATATTTATATGAATACAACTTTAGCCGAATTACATATTTACACATTTATATGAGGTACCACATAAGTAAAAGGTCGGTTTATATTATTCACACACGCATATATATATATGAGAGATGTGATGCTAAAAATATATTATGTTTTATAATTAACTAGCGAGGGGTACCCGGCGTTGCCCGGGGGTTTGTAGGTGTTTGTGGTGCTAAATAAAAAAGAAACCGGGGGGTAGGATCGAAGCCGAAGCCCTGAGGTGAGGTTTGAAAATAAAATCGGCCAGCCAGAATGAAGAATTGTTATAAGCGAATAAGTGAAAGATGTTTGAAAGTCGTCGAGCGTTACGACGACGACGACGACGACGACGAGGACGACGACGACGACGATGTAAGCATTGTTATAAGCGAAGTATGAAAAGAAAACAACGTTTACATTAAGCGGGGGAGGGGTAATTAAAACATCGGAAAAAACACCAAAAATCTAACGTAAGGCAAACGAACGATGAAAACAGTAAAACGAACACGTGAAATATTGCTTAAATAAGCCTGTTTCGATATTAAAATTTAAAAAAATAGGTGGGTACCCGGGTGTTTTGGGGTGTCGCTAAGAATAAGCGAAGTAAAAAAAAACAGGAAAACGAACGTTACGTGAAAAATGGCTTAAATAATACAGGGTTCAATATTAAAATTTAAAAAAAAAATCTCACATCACGATTCGAACCCAAAACATTTAGATAATGAACCAAGACCTTAACTACCCGAGCTAAAGCGACGTATATGAAATGTGTTCGGTCTTTCAAGTATTAAAGTAAATCAGGTCATGACGTCATCTGACGCATGCGTTGTTGACACCCCTGTCGAAAATTGTCGATTTCGGGGTGAAAAAGTTAACGTTACTCTCTCTCTCTCTATCTCTCTGTGTGTTTGCGTCTCTCTCTTCCTCTCTCTGTTTGTGTCTCTCTCTCTATCTCTCTCACTTCGCCTTCCTTACTCTAAAGAGTGTTACTAAAAAAGAATATGGCGCCTGGCTGTTTTCTTTTTTTTTGTAAAAGCTTCCATTGTTAATATTTATTGTAAGCGTAGTTTTTTTTACTTCACATTTTTGGCTTGTTATTTTTCGTTTAACTATCGTATCTAACTATTTTTAACGTGCTAATAACTTTGGTGACGTTGTCATAGCGTAGAAGTTAATAGTTTAGCTTGTGTGAGGGTTAAAAAATATTTACGGATAACAACAATGTTTTTAAATTAAGACTGCCATTACAGCTTGCTGACGTCAAGATCACGTGACATAACTCAGCGGGTTTTAAATACAAGTTGACCCAAAATAAACGGCCCCGTATGATTATTCGCGACAAATTGCAGATACGAAATATTTGCTCGAAGTTTATTCCAAGGATGGTCAGAGAAGATTAGAAACAAAGATGTAGTTATGAGCATCGAGACGTTTCTCACCCTCTCTATAGTCCAGCAGCTGCTCCATGATACTTTTAGTTATTTCCTAGGCTAGAAAAAATACTTACAGATTGTCGTTATTAGACAATTTAAAAGATGAAAGAGGCCGTGACGAACGTCATTGACATGTTTACGCAATAGGATTGTCATGGGGCTCTTCAGAAATTGTTGCAACAAGTGATTTACAGCCGAAGGAGATTACTCGGAAAAGGACGTGAGTTCCATGTGTGGACTATCAATAAAAGTGGGCATAGAAACATCTCAGGAAACTTATTGAAGGTAGCTCGTATAAATTATGTATATTACAAAATGATTATCTATAAAAGTTATGTTTACTATTAAACTTAAACGAGACAATGTAAACACACGTCCAAAACAAAGTAATATAGGAAAAAATAATATCAGACTAACGGAACAAAGTTAAATCGCGGATAAGAGTAGTATCTCCTCCCAATATATATATATATATATATATATATATATATATATATATATATCAATACTATTCAAGCTAAAATCCTCATTTTTATTATTTTAAGATGTCCATGCAAAAAAGAAGATTGGAGAAAACATTAAAAACCAAAAAAAAAAAATGTATGCAGATAGAAATCGAAAACCCACTTTCTCGTAATCTTTCTTTTTTGAACGTTACATTTTCATGGAGTAATGCAATATGTTCTTTAAAAATACGTACCGTGCTTTGGGGTTATTGCGCCAAATCCGGGAGTAATTGCGCCAACTAAAAAGTGTTCTTTATATGCCAAAAGAGCACATTTACATGGTTGGCACGATTACTTTACTTAGCGCAATTAGCCCAAAAGAACGGTACTGTTTACATATACATCGCATCACCAACACACTCAAACCATAGACTGTCTAGCATTTATTTCATCCTTAAATCTAAAACGAAATTATGTGCCGCATTAGCTGATGTTATTCAAGCGAAGGTTTGATTTGTGTATTTTTTGTTATTTTTTATAATCTGCACAATTTTTTTATTCTAAATATTATAATCTTATTTAAAAATTATGTCACGATTGTAATTATTTTACATTTGCTAAAATCCAAATAGATTATTTCAATAAAAATTGATTAATTTCATATGTTTTCTTACGATTTACATTTGATCCATTCATCAAAGTATGTAAGTAAATATTTGACCACGTACAATGGCCATTTTCATTCAAATTGAAAACTATATTGCATTTTCATAAGAAAGTTAATTGTTGGTAAGTATAGATATATTCTGTGTTTTATTTGATTCATTGAACCATTTTTCTTTTGATTTTGTACATATAATACAATGTTTTTTCATTACTTTATTTTACGAATGATATAACATTCAAAAGTCAAATATGATCACCGTTTTATTCCATTCAAAATTGATCTAATTTAAATTACGTTTGTAATTGTTATTGAATAATTTCAAAAATATGTTTGAATTATTTTATTTGTAAATTACTAACTTTTTTAACATATCTACAGAGGTGCACTTGAGTGGCATATGCTTTCGATGAAAATAAATGGTTTGCAGATTAAAAAGAACGATGGATTTCTAGTGCAGTGCATTTAAATATATACATATATTAGAAATACTAATATAGAACCAATTCTCTATTATTGATTATACTAAGACACTTTAATAACAGATGTAAAACATATTAGGTTTGATGAGACAACAAATCACAATCATTTGGAAAGGTTAAGTATTTAAATACTAAATCTGATACAATCAGAATACAGTTTTTCTTACATATGTATGCTTTCGTTTTTCTTTGCAATCATGGGAGGTCATTACTTTATATTGTTACAATTTTCTAATTAATTAAATTCAGTTAATTTAAGAATTTGTTGTAAAGTAAATAAATTATTTTGGAAACAATTTATTATAATTACTGTAGTTATAACGACGTTGTATATATATATATATATATATATATATATATATATATATATATATATATATATATATATATACATCGTCTGTACTAAATCGGGTTGTACAATGAAATAATTTCATAAGATGTATTTAATGTTTTTTTTAATCATTTAAAAAAAACATGTATTGGATTGTATAAAGTCATTATAACGGATGTCATGATGTGATTAAACCGGTTTCCAGCAGTATGTCGTAACTCTAACACATACAACGAAAACTAAATTCAATTGGCGCTTTTAATTATGTTTTAATATTGATTAAATGTATAATATAATGAAAATAATACATTAATAAAATATTTGCAATGTATTAATTTTTAATAATAATCCTAATTATGTTTCTTCATTTTCGTTCTAGATGAACACACTGAATAAGTTTTGTCGCAAAACAAAGGATTACTGCGAACCATTGAAAGTCGGTGCTCCTGGAACCCCAGGTAAAGTACATTAATTTGTTTCTTGTTTGGTGTTTCACGTTTTAAATAGTTCATCGTTCAGTCGGTTATTAAGAAAAATATAACTAAATCCATAAATAAAATGGGTCGCGCCATTAAGTTTGAACACGGGTTTTAATTACTACAAAAATATAAAAGCGAAAAATGTATAGATATGTTGATGTTTGTTTATAATTAATGACATTTGAAAACTTTTAGCAAGGAGGACCCATATTTATCTGGGTAATGATACATAGATTGTTTAGAAAAACGTCTTAATTACCTTTGCCTTTCTTTTATGTACATCGAGTGACAATATCGTGATGTCTTTTCTCTCAGGTAGTTACATGAGGTATGTCTCGTCTTACTGGACAGGAATCAGTGACTATTGGCCTTAGAAGCTAAGTTATTGGTATATTCCGCTTGTCTATGGATTTCATAATTGCCTTAAATTAGCTAATATATGCCAAACATTGCCATCTAAGAGTGTCATTTCTAACGCTTTTCTATAAGTTATTATCAACAACTAGTTTCACTCTCGATATTTTAACTTAAAGGATAAAGCATTCCGTGATGTTATCTGCGGTGGACGGATACACATACGTATCGCTGGCGATAACCATTGAGGCCATTGGGAAGGAAAAGCGCGTCTTCCTGGCGCAACCACAGCTAACAGCGAGCAGTGTCCCGATCAAGAACATCAGTACAAGCGGGAACTTCGAGTATCTTGGCGTTCGGTTCGGGTGGAAGGGTATCCTCCCCTCTCCCTTTAGGGGGCGAGTTCATGGGTGGATCGAGGAGCTGTCGGCTGCTCCCCTTAAGCCGCACCAACGAATCGAACTGCTGCGCGGTCACGTAATACCTAAACTTCTTCATGGCCTGGTGTTGGGGAACACTCATGGTAACGTCCTTAAAGCCATTGATGTGATCATCCGAGGAGGGGTACGTCGCTGGCTCAGGCTTCCGAAGGACTGCCCGGTCGGCTTCTTCCATGCTCCAATCTCGGAAGGGGGCTTGGCCTGCCAGCATTGGCAGTGTCTGTCCCCCTGATGAGACAGAGTAGATACGAGAAGCTGTTTGCCGCGGCGACGTCGGTGGTCGTCAAAGAATCTGTCCGTAGTCCGTCATTCCAAACGGTGCTCAGGTAATCTCATTAGCATCTTACAAACCTTGACCCTTTGCTTAGAACTTTACTGCCTGTGACTAAAAACATACTATGTAATATACAAATATCTTTGTGTGATTTTGCCAAGCTTATCAAATAAATTGACTCAAGTAAAGCAACCTGTCCGGACGGCATTCCAATTTTAGTGCTAAAAAAGTGTCAGAACTAACTACAATGCTATCAACGCTGTAAAAGCGTTGTCTAAATGAAAAATACTCAGAAACACTACATTAGTCTGCGTCGTATTTAAAAGTTCAGATCTGGTATGCCCTTTCCATTAGTGATAAATAAGTCTATTGTGCATAATGAATACGCTGCTTAAATCTTTGTTTAATAGAATAGGGGACAACCACATCATCAGAAATAACCAACTCAACGCCATGCAATATAGCTTCAGTTTTGCTAGGTCTTAAGCTGATGTATTAACTGTAATATAACACTGGTTTAGTTAATCTCAAGATGGAGGTTTTAATTTAGAGAATTGCTCGACATATCCAAGCATACGGTATAAGGGTTTACTTCACAAGATCCCAAGCTACAGAATTGCTGGAATTGTCTCATAAGTTATTAATTCATTTCCATCTGATTGGTTTATAAAATAGTCGTTGATGGACAGAAATCAGAAGTTCATTGTATAAACGCTGCATTCCAACGGGATTCAATTCTGGTTTCAACTCTTTTCCTGACCTTCCTCGATGATCTCCCAAATCACATTCTATGGTTATTCGTAAACATCTATGCAAAATACACTACCATCTACATACAGCAACAATTCAAAGGCTGGAAATAAAGGTTTCTATGATTCTTCTTTTTCGATAATTTAACACGTAGTGCAATGAGGAAAGAAGTAGTCGGTAAATGCTAAATCCTTATTTTCATGGCAGATTCACGTCTCAGCTAAGTTTATGCCCCCCCTTTATCAACTTTCCTATAAAAAATCTCTTCTAACTACAAACATTATCAAACATTTCCCGCTCTCTATCTGTGTCTAAAGCTAAACCTGGATTGCATGAACATAGTTTCTTTCTTAGAATGGCCCACCTTTGAAACGCGGGTCCAGCTGAGTGCAATATGGTTATCTTCCAGTCAAATCTATACAAGTTCTAGCTGAAACTCGCCTGAAATTATAAAATTATATCAAATCCCCACTGCTAATGATTTCGAAACGTTTGTCCTAATGATTACCGTACATCTATTAACCCTTTTCCTAGTGTGGCTTTCAAGCTTTTATAAGTGATGTCCAGTCGTCGTGTGCGATTATTTTATTAGCTTTTTAGCCACGAAACGTACTTTACACATATCTCTTCTATATTTATTTGGGATATATATATATATATATATATATATATATATATAAACAAGTGTACGGATAATAAATTGGTATACATTGTTACAGAATCCCGCCAAAAACACAATGCTAAATTTAGTTCACCTATAGTTTATGGACTTCACTTTTTAACATGCCCGTTTTACATCCCTGGAAAATTCCATATATTAATTTACGAGATGTTATATGTAGCACAAATTATTACGATATTACATACGGACAGTGCAAGGTCGTATTACACACGACCAAGTTATCACATAAAACGAATATAATAATTAGATTAGACAGTACTCAGTGATACGATTAACAAGTAACCCCATGGACAGTTGGTATAAGCAAATCGCAATATCTTTTCTGATTATACACTATTTTTTTTTGCTCCTAAACAGTGGAGGTGAAATATTTTTTTTAAGTAAGGCGATTTCTATTTCTCTTTTAATCCTGAGTTCTCTATTTAACAAAGTTCAAATTTCTTAACATTAACTGACTTTGCGCCCAACTCAGCTTTCCCAGGGAGGAAAGTAAATAAGAACGAAAGTAATATATTGCCTTCTGTATACCGAGGATTGCATAAATGTTAACTTTTAAAAGTGATCACGAATATATGTTGATTTGATAAATAAGTAACGAACGATATCGAGTACTAAGACCACAGTGTCTAATCGATTCAAATGAATACAACTTCGGTTTTAATATGTGTATGTCTTTTTACGGAACATTTTGATTGCTTGTAGATATAACGCAATACTAGTGATCTATCAAAAACTTAGATTAGCCTTCAAAATAAGGCAAGTCCCAGCATGATTTAGCTACATTATTATACACGTAAAGTATATGTAAATTAAACCAATTTTATTTATTTAAATAACATCGATTTGCCCATTTTTTCTCACGAATAGAAGGAAACCATCACTGGAAAAAACGCAAAAAAAATGGCAGGTTTCCAGTGATAATTATCAGTATGGAATTTCGCAGATTTTTTGAAAGATTTATTGTTTTAAACATTTTATATTTTAATAAAAAGTTTACTAGATAGGTTGAACATCAATGATTTATACGTATGGTTTTCATTATGATAACCTTTAAAATATTTTTTCGTTTTTGCTCTGTTTTATAATATTATGCTCTAAAGATAGTTTACTAGTTACTAAATATATATTTTTTACGATATTTTCTATGTATACCTTATTTTTCGTTCAGTGAGGATTGAAATAATATTAAACAATTTCATGCGAGGGTTTCATATTTGTATGTCTTATTCATACATCTGACCAGGAATTAACAAAACAATGAGTTTGCTGATGTATATAGCCTTGTATATATATGTAACTAGCGATGTAAATTTTATAGATAAATCGCAAGAAGAAAAAGAAATGTTCTTAAATACTACAATGTTATGTATATTTTCAGATAAATATTAACATTTAGTTTTCTACTGACACACTATATTGTTTAATATTTCCGAAGTCAACACATCTGTTTGTATATAGTGACCGGATGTGTAAATCTCCTATTATGAAAGAGAGAGAGAGAGAGAAAAAGAGAGAGTTTTGAATGTTGTTAAACCTTATGAAACAATTAACTGTTGATTTTATGAAATTCCTAGTATTTCAGCCCGGCGTTGCCTGAGTGTTTGGCGGTGTATGTTGAGCAAAAAAAAAAGCGGTCAATGTTTTTAAGTTTTCCCCCTATTATGACCCCTTAACATCTATTGTTTGGGGTTCAAATCAAGTTATTAAGTTAGATCCATGTCCAACGAACCTATATCTAAAATTTCAAGTGTTTAGACCCAAAATTGGCGAAGGAGTTTTGTAGAGTTCTCAAAGGTCAAATCGTTGAACTTTTACCCCTTGACAGCCAAATTCCTGGCTGAAAACGGATGACAAAGATATTCCCAAATCTCAGTACACTGTATATAAACTTTCGAAAATTGACAGAGTTATTTCGCAGGAAAATGTACACATACACACACACGTTAACTTTTATATATATAATAGATAAATTGAAGTTTTGTGAAAATCTAAGTTAGACATGCAAAAGTAAAGTATATGGTTCAGTTATGCTTGACAAAGAAATGCTCATTTCAAACGTCCCTGCCATACTGTTGATTTTATATGACAGGCTTTCTGCTTCTGCAGTGATAAAACTTCTTAAATGTATATAGGATATAAAGTTTGTTTTTTGTTGTTTTTTAAGTTTGTACTTGGTTAAAAATCAGCTTTATTACTTAATTTTATTTTATCGATTATCGATATTTATCAGCCGAGCCCCCACCCCCAAAATATACGTAATTACGATCCCATGCACGTATCTCTGTGTGAAATTTTGAAAAATTGGCCCAGCCTTTTTTGAATCCATTTGAAACGAACTCACACACATTTCCATTTATAGAATAATTTTTAATATTTATATAATAGTAAGACTAGATTGTATGTACTATGTAAATGCCGTTTTTTAGGAGAAAAATGTCGTAAATGATCTCGCTTGGTGTTTGTTAGCGTAATGCGCAGCTCTTAGTTAGTAAGAAAGGAAACATATTCAGCGATCAAAATGTGTCTATCAATTGATATTTGAGCATATGAGCAAGGGCTGGTTCCATAGGCATCAGATGCAACTCCAGACGTTCAACTAGATAGTTGTAGGTTTTGTAGGTTCGATTCCTGGCTTAAGTCGGGTGCTAGTCTAGCCGAATGTCTTTCTGAAGTTGATATATATAAGTTCTCACTGATACTCTCTCCTCTGATCGTGAGCATGTGGTACAGTGGGGAAAGAGGTGGATGGATACTTTTAATGCGTTTAAAACCAAGCTTCTGTCTTTACATCATCAACGCCTTGATCCCCATTTGGCAGCAATTGCAATGAATGGCTCTCATCTCGGGGATCCTCCATGTTTTGACAAGCTCCTGAACTTGACCATTATTCCTGATCTGAAATAGAACACGTACATCAAATCTGTTGCCAAGGTCGCTGTGAAAATGGTGTGATCCTTCTATCGATCCAGTAGATACCACACTGCTGATGCAATTCACTACCTACATAAAAACCAGGTACGCCCAAAGATGGAGTACTGTTGCCACGTTTGGGAAGGAGCTGCTAGAAAGACATATTCTACCTTGACAGAGTTCAAAATAGATATCGTACTCTAGTGAAGGATACCCCTTTTCTCTTCCCTGCAATCTCTTTCTCACAAAAGACACATTGCGAACTTGTCTCTGCTTTATCGTTATTTTCATGGCAAGTGCTCTGCTAGGCTCTAATCTATGGCCCCCTTCGCCAAACTTACACCAGAAACACTCCTCTAGTTGAAAACGCTGTTAATAATTTCCCCTACTCTAATCTGTTCTTAATCCTAAACGCAGATTCCATGGACAAAGCTTCTTTCTTAGAATGTCACACCTGTGAAACTCTCATCCATTTGCCTCCTTTTCGGCTAACTATATTATGGTCGTAAACAAGTTCTTTATAGGCTGTTCCCCTTAAGTAATCAAATTTACCAAATTTTTACTACTAACACTGCCCCATTGACCACTGTATATATATTAACCCTTATCATCCAGTGACCTCTGGCCTTGATAAGTTGTGATTCTTTTGTAAAAAAAAAATAAACTCTACTCTTTGTTAATACAATTATTGTTTTCTGGAAAAAAATAATAATAAACGATATTCGCGGTTTGCCATAACAGCGAGCAAGCGACACATTTTGTAAACAAATGGACACGGAGACAGAGTAAGAGAGAGAAAGGTAAGACAGATTGCTACAGAGAAAGAGAAAGAGAAAGAGAGAGAGAGAGAATAAGATAAAAAACAACTTTTTGAAAAAGATTACGCACTTTATGTTTATTTTAAAAATAATATTTTCCTTACTTTTAAACAATACACAAAGAAGTTGTATATTTTAAAACATTAAAAACCTTTTCTTTACTAATGAACAATATGGGCATGACTTTTTGTATTTTTTATTTTTAATTTTAAACATTATAAATAAAACTTGGAATTAGCAAAAATACATAAGTACCCAACTTTTTATAATTCTAAACGAGAAATATTATGGTGACAATAAATAGTGCATTTTAGTTGTTCGTACATAAGCAGTTCTTCGATTTTTTAGCAATACCTTTTTAATGTTTATTTAAAACATAATGTGAGAGTAATCTACTGGCATAAGCACCAAATGATTTCATATAAAATGCAGCTGCGAATTTATTTTTTTTATCTTTTTTATTTACCTATCTTATTTGTGACCTGTTTGAGTTTAAAAAAGGAATACCGCACCTTACTTGTCTGCAAATAAGTAGTTTTTTTCGAATATTAAGCAATATAATTTTTTATGACAATTATTTGTAAAAAATACCGCGGGGGTAATCTACGTGCATAAGCACAAAATTATTTTATAGAAACTACAGTTTCAAAATTATTTTTAAAAATTATATTTTGTTTTACTTACGTATTTGTGCCCTATTTGCGTTTTAAAAAGACTAATATTTGACAGATGTTTTTGGGCAAGGTAGTTACTGACGACGCAACCTTTTGTTTTGGCTTTTATTTTACTTTGCTTTATAATTGGGCGTTCTTTTTTTCTTCTTTTTTATATTGTTTATTTTTCCTATATCGATGCATACTCTCTAACTAAAACGAGATCCTTACGGTCAACACAGGTATCTTGCTTCATGTAAACATATTTTTTGATACTTTGACATGAGCAATATGTCTATATCATAAATGATTTACGAACTTTATAGAGGTAAAATTTAATCACGTTATTATTTAACATGTAATCATGTGATATTTAAATTGTATATTGCAAGCACAGATTATTTAGCAAACACCCTGCTATGAAATGTTTAGAATGGCTTTAAAAATAATAACATGATTTCTGCACGGAAACAAAAATGCATAAGTACCCAATATTTTCATTTTTATTTTCTGAGCGACACTGCACCCAAAATTTCCAGATTTGTCCATATTTTCGCGTGGTGATCATGACAGCGATTATCAAGGTTAAATTTGGGGCAGATATTTTAACCCCCCCACACACACAAAATGACGTGTCTATTCCGAAAGCCGTTCTTAACAAGGGGAGGTTGAGGGTGTCCCTTCCGAAAGCATTTATTACCCGGAGGATGTTGGGGGTGTTTATTCCAAAATCGTTCGTAATGAAGAGGTTGACGGCTAGGCAATACCAACAACAGCTTTTTCGAGAATGATGCTGCTTCTACCGGGCAACACCGGTTCAGGAGCTCTGCTAGTAATATATAAGCAGATACTAGATAAAAATATAAAATTTATGTATATGTATATAAACGTGTATATATATAAATATATATATATAAATAGATGTTCATCTCCCATTTTCTGCTCTCTGACTAAGCCGTGACACCACATATATATATATATATATATATATATATATATATATATATATATATATATGTGTGTGTGTGTGTGTATTTATATATAAATATATATATATATAAATATATATATATAAATATATATATATAAATACATATATAAACATGTATGTCTATATATATATATCTATATATATATATATATATATATTAGAACACATATATATAAATATATATATAAATATATATATATATATCAATATATATATATATGTATATAAATATCTGTATATATTTAAATATATATATATTAATATATATATATGTATATATATATATATATATATATATAAATATATGTTCAGTTCTTCCAGTAACTGCTCTCTGACTAAGCTCGTGACACCCATCGTGTTTGTCCAACGCTTATCTTCTACACTTTTATCCTATCATCTTTTTTTTTCGACAATTCCATCAGCAAGTGTATTCACTTAATTCACAGATTATTTGTCATCAAATTTATTTTCATCGTTCATAATGAAGACTGATTTAATTTACATAAATATGTGTCATTTCTCTTTTATCCAAATCAACACATTTTCCTTGTTATTTTCATTAAACTGATTGAATTAGAAGTAAAAACAATAAATCATAATGAGGATTACTTATAAATACAATCGCGTTCCAAGTGCGGATCAACAACGCTGTTTACCGTTAATTCTACAACTTTGAAAGGTTTCTAATTAAATTCTTTAATTTACAAATAAATGTAATTAATTTAAATGAGGAAGCAAGAGAGATCTCTTCATTTTTAACGTATGAGGGCTCTTTATGAAAAAGTCTATTTTATAAAGTAAAATGTGAAAATCGTTTACACTACATTAAGCTTAATGTAGCATAAGCAACCGATGTAATGAGTTAACAAGCACTATTTAATTATACTGATATTAGAATATATCGAAATTTATTTAACACGATCAACAATACTGTTGTATTTTGAATTAATTTTACTTGTAATTTATTTCTAGAAAAAACTTTTTTCAAAACTGTAATTCACTCATAATCGGATTACAGTCTTTTAAGGCGGATGTTTCGTTGTTTCACGAGCCATCAACGTATCTAGACATTTCATAACTTTAAACTTTGCAATCAGAAACCACAATCAGTCTGGTATATAATATCTTAAAATACGATGTGCCTTTAAGAAGTTTCCAGATATGTTTGCACAGGCATTTAAACATGGCGTAAACTCTTGAAATCTCAACATATTATTTTTATACATCTAATGAGATATCCAAGAATTGTTTACGATTTCATCTTTAAAGTAACAGCTACAGCAGAAATTAGAATACATCAAACTAAAGTCTGATTGTCACAGCTGATGAATTATAAAACTGCAATCTGGACGTAAGAACACTTAAGAATTACATGCAATAAAATTTTGTTTGAAACTTGGAAAATCCCATAAACGTATGAAATTCTTCGAACTGCGTTTGGATACTCTTGTCTGTATCGAGCATCAGTTTTTGTTGTGCATAGGAGATTACAGAAAAGCAGGAAAACCATGAGGGATTATGAGAGGTAAAAACCAAAACAGCGGAATTGATAGCTCAAATCAATGCCAATGGCTATGGAGCGTCGTGTGTATATAGAGACACTAAGTACACAATATTATGTCAGTGTACAGAACTGTACACACAATTATCTACAGAGAACTGGGGGATGCGAAGGATTTGCGCGAGTTTTATCTCAAATGTTCTCAGAAATGGTAAAAAAGAAATACGTTTTATGACCAAGATGAGCAACAAGACAGTTCCTCACCTTCCATAGAGTCAAGATCTTGCTTACTGTGACTTGTGGTTTTGTCACAAAGCTTATTATTAGATCACCATAAGAGATCGTCCTTATGATACAATTTAGGAGATAATAGAGGCTGTTACAAGGGTAACACAACAGGATTTCCATGAGGCTATCCAGAAGTTATTGGAATCGTTTACACGCGCATTGCAGTCGGTGGAGATTACTTCGAAGGGTACATATGTTGCATGAGTGTTCTATCAATAGAAGTAAGCATACCAAAAATGTCTGAAAACTTATTTAAGTCACGTCGTATGAGTTAATATAGGTAAAGATGACAATGAGATCATTATATCTAATAGCATTAACTTCGAGCAAGGCATAAAGTCATGTGATATAGGTAGCTTAGATATAGTATGCTAAAACAATTATGTTAAAAACAATTATGTTAAAAACAATTGTTAACCAATTATGTTAAAAACAATTATGTTAAAACAATAATGTTAAAAACAATTACGTTAAAACAATTATGTTAAAACAATTATGTTAAAAAATTTGTTAAAATAAATTGTTAAAAGCAATTATGTTACAAACAATTATGTTAAAAACAATTATGTAAAAACAATAATGTTAAAACAATTATGTTAAAAGCAATTATATTAAAACAATTATGTTAAAAGCAATTATGTTAAAAGCAATTATGTTAAAACATTTATGTTAAAAACAGTTATGGTAAAAACAATTATATTAAAAACAATTATGTTAAAAACAATTATGTTAAAACAATTTTCTAAAAACAATTAAGTTAAAACAATTATGTAAAAACAGTCATGTTAAAAACAATTATGTTTAAAAAATTATGTTAAAAACAATTATGTTAAAACAATTATGTTAAAAACAATTATGTTACACACAATTATGTTAAAAAAAATTTCTTAAAAAAAATTATGTTAAAACAATTATGTTTAAAACAATTATGTTAAAACAATTATGTTAAAACAATTATCTTAAAACAATTATGTTAAAACAATTATATTAAAAACAATTATGTTAAAAGCAATTATGTTAAAAGCAATTATGTTAAAAGCAATTATGTTAAAACAATTGTTAAAAACAATTACGTTAAAACAATGATGTTAAAACAATGATGTTAAAACATTTATGTTAAAACAGGTATGTTAAAAACAATTATGTTAAAAAAATTCTGTTAAAAAAATTATTTTAAAAGCAATTATGTTAAAACAATTACCTTAAAACTATTATGTTAAAAACAATTATGTTAAAACAATTATGTTAAAAGCGATTATGTTAACGCAATTATCTTAAAACAATTATGTTAAAAACAATTATCTTAAAACAATTATGTAAAAAACAATCATGTAAAAACAATTATGTTAAAACAATTATGTTAAAAACAATCACGTCACACACAATTATGTTATAACAATTATGTTTAAAACAATTATGTTAAAAATAATTATGTTAAAAGCAATTATGTTAGCACAGTTATCTTTAAACAATTATGTTAAAAACACTTATCTTAAAAGCAATTATGTTAACACAATTATCTTAAAACAATGATGTTAAAAACAATTATGTTAAAACAATTATGGTTAAAACAATCCCGTCACACACAGTTATGTTAAAACAATTATGTTAAAACAATTATGTTAAACACAATTATGTTAAAAACAATTATGTTAAAAACAATTATGTTAAAAACAATTATGTTTAAAACAATTATGTTAAAAACAATTACGTTACACACAATTATGTTAAAACAATTATGTTAAAAAGAATAATGTTTAAAACAATTATGTTAAAAACAAGCCAACGACAAGTGTTTTATTGATAGATTCCGATACCAAAATCAGCAAAAGCAATCTTCTTTGTCAGAAACATTTTCAATGGAATATGGGGACTAAAGCCTAAAATAATAAAAGCGAGAGTTGCAAAGTTTTCGATATTGAAATCAAACATCTGCGTTTAATTTATTTTTATCGTTTAACCTACTGCCTATCCCTAATATATATATATATATATATATATATATATATATATATATATATATATATATATATATATATATGTATATATATAATATATATGCATATGTATATATAGTTTTTGTATTCCGTATTCATGAAGATATTCAGTATATTTGTTAAGGTGTGTGCTAATTTCCTTCTCTCTCCTTCTAATGTACCTCTCTGTTTACGATTCTCTCTATAAAATTCATATATTTTCTTCATAAATTGTCATACAATAGAAAGTAAAGAATCAAAGATTTCTTGGGAATTAATTATATTAGTCGGTGGTATTGTTAGAACGCAGTACGACTTTTATAACTGACATATTTTTTAACTCTTAATTATAATGCTTTTCTATTTTTGCACTCTTGATTCTCTTTTTAAGTTTCTTTTAATTTAATTTTTTATTGGTTTATATTAAATTTATTTTAAATTTAACAATTTCCGTATTTCACTATCTTTTTTACTTGAAAGTATTTATTCAGGGTAAGATACTTGTATTTATAATTTTGCTTTCTAGCAATTAGATTCGAATTTCTGTTGATTTACATAGTTATAACGATCTTCTATACTTGTAATTTGTTTTTCAACTACCATGTCGTTCCGATATTGCACGTTGTCTAATTGTGGATTTGCAGCTCGCATTTTCAATTCCGTTTTAAAATTTTAGATTAAGTTTAGACACATTGAAACTTTTTAAGATTTCTTATTTATACGAACAAGCAATTTTATACATTTATTCTGAGAGATATTTCCACTGAATACGAAGGGTTATTTTTAATAACGTAATCATTCGTTACAACGAGTATTTGGATCTTCCACTCGATTTATAAAAAAAAAACAACAAAATTCATTTTTTCTTCATTTTACTTACTTATATAACTACTTAATTTACTCACATAAAATTAATATACGAAAGTATAGATTTATGCGTAAACTTTAAGTATTTACTTCAAAAGTGCTCAATACGTAGGTAGAGGTAGTTAGTAATTTATAAAATATATATGGCGATTAAGCTGCACTGAATAGTCCGCGTTTCATCCACTCTAGGACTCGTCAGGCTTATGCGCGAATTCTGTGGTTGTTTATCGTTTTTATATGCTCCTCTTCTATTGAGATTTTATTTAGCCAATCAGCTTTCTAGTATCCACCGCGCCCTTCTTATAAGCCAATGAGCATGCCTTTTATCGGACAAAGGATCTGTTTTAAAACTAGGTTAGTGTTTTTTGTTAGTTTATATATATATATGTGTATATATATATGTGCGTGTGTACATACATATATATATATACATATATATACATACATATATGTGTGATCGTTTATGTATATTCATGTTTATTTAATTTATTTATTTGTTTATTTTCTATTGTTTTTATTAGTTTTAAAACTATTTTGTATAGCTATCCTAGAGTAAATTTTATCTTGTGAACACAATTGTTTGCTATTTCTCTTCTACAGTATAATAGATTTTGGGGTTCTTTAAAGTACAAGATAGCAAATTTTTCATGAAGGCATAATCTACATGGGTCGTCTAGGTCCCTACACGTGGTAGCTTGTCTCATTATTTCCCATTCGACTACCGGCGAATGCCCGATTTCTTTGAGTTCCCAGTATGTATTCGCTAGTGTTGTTTTTATATCCTGCAATAATGGAATTATTTAGCATATTTTTGTGGAAGGGTTTACCGTAAGTTCTACAACTCTTCTAGAGAACATGTCTGATGATTCCTTCTCACTCAATAATTATTCGGATTGCAAACCTTAACTTTACAAACTTTAAAAAATATTACCTGATACATTTTCATATACAACACTGATACTAAATTAAATATCGAACAATGAAATAAAAAAGGGAATTATTTTCGCTCTATATTAATGGGAGATTCGTAAATTAATTACAGAATCTAAATGAGTATTCTGATACATAGACATAACACAAAATCCATACCAGATATTGGGGAAATAACATTTAGTTCTCAGGAGTACTTGTATTTTCTGCCCTCTCTTTCTTTTTTCTCTTTAAGTATATTTCATTATTTTACATCATATATTGATCAACACTATAATATTATTAGTTTCACTGTTCATAATTGCTTTAAATTTCAACATATTAAAATGAATATTCAAACATATTAAAACCATAATATGCGAATTTATATTGTGAAATAATCTGAACCCGCATATTCAAATTACCTTAAAAGGCAATCGTAATGATGATTCTGCTGGCATTAGTGCAGAATGACATCTGAAAAGATCCGTCACAATTTACCAATTTTAATATTATCTGCTCAAATTATTTTTTCTTAAAGTCATAATTTTCATTAAATGTCCTGTTTTTCTCGGTAACAATCACAATATCGTTTAAAACAATGGTTAGTCTAGATAATATTGCAACGCATTAAGTATATATTCGTTAAATAACCAATTATTTGGTATGTGTTCATGTATAGTTTAATACATTTATATACATGAAACCTGGCCCATGAATGACTCACTCTACTTTGTTCCTCGTAGTTACGTATCTGATACATATAAATGAGTCTATGGGACAGTGAAATCAAAGGATTTGATAAAGTCGCTTTTACCTCAGACGCATGATCATTTAACCGTTTGTCAGAGAGCAATATATTCTATATTTGTCAGAATCTGCCGAAGTTTCCAACAAATACGAAGCAACATCGTGTCATAGCAAATCATGTACAAACCAGTGGCATCCGTCTGGAATCATTGGAAACCGACTTGCCTTTCTGCAAGTGCTGAACAGGATCTCTAGTTTTCAATCTCAGACGCGGTTGCAATCTTAATACTTCCCTGATTGACACTGCAGCTGAGATCAAGTGACACAACGTTAAGACATACCGCGGAATGTCAAACTTTCTTACAAACTGCCTATTCCAATACTATGCGTTTAAAGTAATTATTTTGTCTTTTAACCATTATTTTATAGTTTACTAGCATTTCAGCCCGGCGTTGCCCGGATGTTTGGAGGTTATGTTGAGCAAAAAAAAAAGTGGTAGTAGAAAGGCAGGCTCGAACCCCTACCGGGAAGGAGAAAAACAACGGGGAAACCGACGTCTTTGCTGTTACGAACACTGCCAAACCGGAAGTGACGTAGGTTTAAATTAAGGCTAGACAATCGAAAAGATGAGGATGACTTTCGAAAATATCGGTGAAAACAGCGACCCCTATCTGTAGAAAGAGCCCAGTTGAGAGTGAAGAAATTAATGTTTGTAGCCAATTTTTCGGTATTTGTCGTCTGAAGGGTCGAGTTGAAAACGATACTGATCTTGTGAAAATTCTTCGCCTCTGTCGAAAGTTTTAGGCAGACATGAAAACTTACATACATACATTTATATATTGGTAGCTCACATTTTCGACCCAAACCGATTAAAAAGCTTGCCCTATCTCTGAATACCCTTTATGTTAAATTTCAAATGTTTAGACCAGAAATTGTCTGAGTAATTTGGTAGAGACCGCAGAGGTCGAATTTTTAAAAAGTTTTACTCCTATTATGACACCTTAACATTTATTGTTTTGGGCTCAAATCAAGTTCTTAAGTTGGATCCATGTTCACTAAACCTATATATAAAATGTCAATTCTTCATACCCAAAATTGGCGGAGGAGTTTGTAGGGTTCTTAAACGTCAAATCGTTGAACTTTGACCCCTTAAAAGCCAAATTTCTGGCCAAAAACTGATTCCAAAGATGTTTCCAAATCTCACTACCCTGTATATCCAGTTTCGAGTCTGTAGACTGAAAATTGACAGTTATTGTGTCGAGAAATGTACAGACACACACGTACTTTTATAGATATATAGATTAGATATATAGCAATTGTTATTAATTATAGAAGAGTTCTATTCGAAAAGCCTTGATTGAGATATTCGAATTTACTCTTTTTAATCAACTCTCGCTCAATTGTATTTGAGTATTAGTGAACCGCCTCCAAGTATGCTTTATTAATGGCCTCTTTGACTGTGCTTGCAGTGTACTTATGTCATCACAGTAAATCAAACACTGAAGATAGTCTAAAATGAGGGTTAAGGGGATGGATAAGGACCATAATTAGAATACTGGAAGTTATTACTGTATTCTAAAAAAATAGTGGCAAATATGTTATGATATTATGTTTGAGTGTTACCATGTTGTAGATTGTAGGGACGGATTCCTGTAAAATTCCCTTCCAGATTGGAAGATCTGAAAACTAAACTTCGTTTATTGAAACATATCCAGAAAACAAGCAATATTTATGTGGCTATTGCAAAACATGTAGGTTTATATACGTACGATAGTGGTTTTGTAAAGTACTTCGGAGTAGTGTTTTTAACTTGAGTATTATTCTCAGAGTTTCGTTCGATCTACCATCCGAGCTTATTCAGGGTTATCATACTGTAGCTTTATTATAAACAAGCAGTTCAACCTGGCTTTGTTCTGGCCCTATGTACTGTTTATAACTATATGTGTGTGTGTTTGTTAAAATTCGACTCATGCCCAAAGAATTTATATTTAAAAGTTCAAGTGTTTAGACCCAAAATTAGTGAAGGGGTTTCGTAGAGTTTGCAAAAGTCAACTCTTTCAACTTTGATCTCTTGGCAGCAAAATTCTCACCCAAAATCTGATTAAACAGCTTGCTACATGTCTGAACACCCTTTATGTAACATTTCAAATGTTTAGAGCCAAAATTGGCTGAATAGTTTGCTAGAGACTGTAAAAGTCAATTCTTTTGAACTTTGTCGCCTTGGCGGCCAAATCCTCGGCAAAAATGTGATTAACAATGTTGACCTATGTCTGAATACACTTTATGTAAAAATTTAAATGTTGAGACCAAAAATTGGCTTGGTAATTTTGTAGAGACCGCAGAAGTCAATTGTTTTTAAAATTTACCCCAATTTTGACCTCTTAACATTTATTGTTTTGGGATTAATTAAAAAGTTCAAACTTACATCTAAAATTTTACTTGTTAAGATCCCAAATTGTCGAAGGAGTTTGACAGAGGTTTCAAAGATCAAATCGTTGAACTTGGTCCTTCCGACAGCTAAATTCCTGTTCGAAAACCGATTAAAAGGATTTTCCCAAATATCGATACGCCTTATGTCAAATCTCGAGTCAGGCGACTGAAAATTGGCAGAGTAGTTTATTGGAAAAATGTACACGCACACAGACGAGTTTACTTTTATATATATATATATATATATATATATATATATATATATATATATATTATGATTGACAGCATGCGCTGGACTTCTTACATGCATGCCTATTTTTTTCGCTGGTACCTCCCTCCTCTCCCCATCATCTTTTTAGGGCAGCTAAGTAATTGATATACGACTCAATAAATATCGAACTATACTCACCAAAACCATGCTAATTCTACCTATTTCTGGTTTAGTTGGATGTATCAAGTGGGTGCTGAGATTATTATTGAAGTCACATTTGTGGGATTTGAGCAAAACGTATGCCTCTCTATGTTTCAGTTTGCCAACTTTATCGCTCATTTGTTTAATTTCAGTATTTGTTATATCTATGTAGTCGCATTCGTTTGTATCCAATTTTTTGTAGTTTTTTGTAATGTTTTCTTGGATTAGTTTGCTATATTCTTGTTTATCTAGTTTAAAAAAAGTTTCTAGTTTTATCTGCTTTTACAAAGATTTTTATTAGAGCTGTTTACTTTATAACGATTTTCTGAAGTTTCCGTTGGAAATTTTTATGTTGATTGTGGAATTCTAAGGTTTTAATTACGTTTAAAAGGTCAGTATCAAATTTTATCAAAAGATCTACTGCTTTCGCATTTTTTGGACTTTTAAAATATATATAGCTAGCATATAAAAAAATTAACCTAGATTTAAAATAGGTCAGGACACTAGATATCAACGCTCCCCGCTAAAATAGCATACACAAAGGAACGGGTCCACCAGAGGTGAACTGTGCCTGTGCCCTGTAAGTGCCTGCTCATCGCCTGATTAGGAAGGGCGTGGTGGAAACTATAAATCTGATTGGCGAAACTAAAAACACAATAGAAGGTGCGTATATAAAAAGCGAGACAAGCACAAATTTCTCGCATAAGCCTGATGAATCCTAGCGTGGATGAAACGCGGAATATTCTGTGTAGCCGAATCGCCATATATATATTATAACTTACTACATAACTCTACCTACGTATTCAGCACTGTTGAAGTAAATACTTAAAGTGTACGCATAAATTTATACTATCGTATATTAATGCATGTGATTAAATGAAATATATATATTATTTATTTATTTATATGCTATAAGAATATGTATGGCAATTTAAACTACACAGAATATTCCGCATTTAATTATCGTGAGAATTCTTCAGACTTATGCAAAAAGTTGTGGCTGTCTCGTATTTTTATGCAAACTCATAGCATTGAATTTTCTTGTTGACCAATCAGTTTCTTATATATGTATATATATATATATAAGTGTGTGTGTGTGTGTGTCTGAAGTATCTAAATACGAATAACCATAGGTCATCTCTAAAATTTCGAAAGCAAACGCCTAATTCTCTATTTTGGTAATAATATGTCCTTGTAATTTCGAAGAGTTTTTTTCACAAAGACGTATTTAGTCGAAATGTCATTTAAATGTGAGCAAGAATTTGACACCTTAAAAATAAAATTACATCTATGTACTGTCTTTTGATTGGTAAAGGAATCCTTTGTATAGTTGTTTTTTATCCATACTCATTGTTACCTAAGTTCACTTAAATAACATCGCATATTTAACATATCTTGATGTTAAAAATAAAAGAAAATATTATGGCATCAGTTTTTTTTTGTATCATTTAACGTTTTCCACCTTCAGAACATTAATTACAAATAAGTTGAACATTGCAGGAAAAACAAACGCCGTTGTTAATATGATTGGGAAATCGGGTAAAAATACTGCCGTTTTGTTTTGAATGATTTGTTTTCTTCATCGGCCATAAAAATACTCTAAAACAGCTTTTTTAAAAGGTTTATTTCTTATGTTGAAATTCTTTAGAAGGATATTATTTTTCGTTATGTCTTCATAATTTTAGTATGTTGTCGTATTCAAAGTCTTTAGTCATTTAATAGTTAATTAGCGAACAATATCCCGAGGATATAACTAAGAAAATAACAACAGACATGACACGTTATGGTACACTGTTTATTACATTTAAATAATCCGTTAGGAAGTAAAAAAAGGTCGTTTAAATACATACTCATATGTTTAATATTTGCTTTGCATGTGAGTATTAACTTAAAGGGGAGATAATTTTTGCTCTATGAATAAAAAAGAAACACTTGCAATGGTAACAAATATATCCAACACGAGTAGTGTTAGTACTAAACTGCGGCACAATAACGTTTACACACGTTTCTTGTCAGCTCACTTAAGTAAAGTAACGGTGAGCCTGGCTAGTATCAGATCTGTGATCATTTTGTAAGTCTAGTAGTTGTATGTGCTTTCCGATCATCTCGCATTGTTTCTAGTCGTCATAAACCTTTACTTACTACTGGTATGCAACAATGGCAAGTAAGAGAGATGTGGCAAGCGATTGTGCAACTCTGGCCACAAGATTCCACGTGAAGGCACCCTTATTGTAGGTTTCCATAATCTTGCAAGATTGAAGGAAGCTACCAGTATAAAACTAATGGAGCGCTTTAATTGCAATGTGACCATTTATTTATACCAGTTATATTATCAGGCAATGCCGTGTTTCTTAAGTACATCATATGATTGTCTCAATTGACATCGTATAACATGATATAAAAAGGTGCATTGTGCAGAATGCTTTGTTGATTAGATATAACTCTATTAGGCTGACTAGTTATTGTTACAGATATGTGAACTATTTTTCTTTATTTCGTACTTAAGTTGTCATTAAAAAAATATAATTAATTTTCTAAGGGAATACATTGTATAAATATTCGATTCCTCGCTTAAATGTGAGCAAAGTACACAATCGCCTTAATTATTTGAACATGACATGAGTTGACTAATTAATTATTTAGTATATCTATCTCTAAATACCGACATTCTTCTTACAAATAAAGGCTTATTATCGACTACGACGAACAACCAAGCTATCGTATGCTTAGCAATACATGTTTTTTTTTAAATTTTGTTTTGACGTGCTGTTTTTCTTTGCAACGTTTAACAGGGTCATAACAGTGGCAACGTCGGATTTCAAACTCACAGAGGTAACTCGAATTTAAAATACCTCCATCTTTCAAAAGCACTCATGACTAAAGGCTGAATAAAACCAAGCCAGTGTGAAGAAAACACTGAATGTAGAAGAAGAAAAAAAAGAAAATCGCAAAAATCAATTAAGTGTCAGCAAACATTTTGTTTTAATAAAAGAAGAAAATAGGGTGTTCGACCTTTTTCTCCACTGTCACTATTTTTCTGTTCTATGTAAAAAAAATATTTGCATAGAAAAAATAAGCAATATTCTTGTCGACATACATATGTCTCTTATCTGTGAAAAAGGCATTCTTTTTGGAAGAAATCGTCTTTCCTAAGAATTAAAAACTATGTTCATCGTCCGTTTGCAAAGTTCTTGAAGTAAACAAATTACTTTTCCGCTTTCCCCTAGTTGGTCTAGAAATACTAAAACCTAGTAATCCAAAGAAGGTTTTGATAAATTTCCGTAACATCTGCACTTTACCCCTCAGACAAGTACAAAGTACATTGGAAAAATTAATAAAACTGCAAACTGAACAACAACAACGCCGCAACTATTATTTGAACACCAGAAATACGCAGATGAAAGACACTAACGCCAACTATAAAAACTAATGAGGCTGAGGCTCAGTAATCTTGAAAGCACATGAAAGAGCTGCTAACTCAAGTCATAAAAATAATACGTCCACCGATAATAATACTGCATTTTCACAAGGCTCAAGACTAAATCCGTTAACAAGCCAGATCTTATGTCAATAACCCCGTGGAACACAGTTCGCCTGTCACCAGAGATCGCTGTAGCTGAACAACCCTTAATCTAGTGCTTATCTACGACATCTCTCCCCACTTACACATGCACAAGCATAAGCGAACACAACGACACACACAGATCACATTGGCTCATCATCATTATTCATTGAAATACTTCCACTTTTACTAACTGAACTTTATAATTAATACGAAATCAAGTTAATATCTACTCTTATGAATAACTTTCGATGCATTATAATTTATATAAATGAGCAGAGAAGCTTTGATTACGATTTCCTGCAACATGAAATTATTGGTTCCTTATTAATTCATTTAGATTTTTTCGATATCAAGCTGAGGAATCTCCTCTGTTTGTAAAAGAACTCTAATATAATCACGACCATCTATGTGTTTTTCTATTGCTGCAAAACTTCTATTTGAAACTTATATAGCATATCTCGTTTGTTATTAATCTGTGAATGTCAACTTGTTTTGTTCATCTTATTATATGCATCTCGTATTTTCACATTTGAGTATAAATACTGTGAACCTCTTTACTGTAAATTGGTGTCTTAATCCGGAAGAGCGACCAAAAAACGTAATATCTTCAAAGTTTATCTATATTTGAATAAAGACTCTGGACAGAAGACTCAAATCATTATCTTCATTTCTCGAGTGGCTGTGAGTGCGGTTCCAGACTCTTCTGTCCGAATAAATATTTTCCTTGAACTTGAATGTGTACTATTCTCGTTAAGTATAATAGAGTACAATGACAAAGCCTAGTGCAGAAAAAAAACATTACTTCGGAAACTTTCAACCGATATATAATAATTATTAAAAAACTTAAAATAAGAAATTCTAATATGCATTTACTATTTATTAGTTGTTTTTCAAGCGAGTAACATTTAAAGAAAAATCAGTTCGCTAGTATTATTAACATCATTCCTAATATCGCCTATTTTTACATTCATCATAGGAAACATAATGTTAATCATAAAGCAATGAGTTCTCTCTGAAAATCGAAAAAAAACATTACGCTTTGCAAAAGGACAAATTTCATTTACGAAATCTTAGTTAAAGGAACCATTTATTTTAAAAAACACATTGCTATAAGGTTCTATAAAATGCTATTTTTATTTTAAGTAATATTTTAGCTCTATTCATCAAAATGTAAAATTTAACTACGTAGATCGTAAGACTAAAAACTCCAAAATTCTGTTTTCATTCTCGGTCATAGCACTCGATTTGTTTATTGTGGTTATATATTATTTACGATTAATATAATATTTTTCAAGAAGATAGATCTCGGATATTTCAGAATTCGACGATTTAGCATGTAAAACATTTGGAACTGACAGACGATGATTTTATCGATTCGTATTATTTTCTACACTTGTTAACTTGTTAATCAACAGATCAACATTTAGTCCCAGTTCAAAGCCGTCACATATGACCATGCTTTCCGACAAATTTCATATGTAAATGGTCGGGTTTGTGTAATATTAAGGATAGACTCGTGGACACACCTTATTTTATGTATACTAAAAATATGTATTTATCTTATTTGCTAATCTTAAAATGGTATACTTTTTGCAAATCGATGACGTAACAAAAGATAAATAAAGCATAATTAACTGTGTACATAGTTTAGTGAGAGGGGGTACTTAAGATACAGTAAGGATCAGAGGAAGTATGGGGTAAAGAGAGTTAACTTAATAGGCCAGGTAAAAGGGAGAAGAATCGCGGATTGATTGTTAATCATAAAAAATAGATACATTTAAAAAATTATGCTCAAAGGAAGGATGAATGTTTACTTTTTCCAACTAGCAAAAATCTAATTCGGGACGGCATCCTATTTAAACACAGTTTGATTTTAGATATACGACACAATATTGTAAATAGCTTATTTGGAAAATAGAGTACTTTCCATTTATATAACGCATAATGGCACGAAAATATTGTCGGTGGTCTAGTATATAATATAGTTTACACTACGAAGTAGTCTGTTATTAATAAAAGTGTATTTATTTATTGCAATTTAAATATTAATTTACTTGTCCGTACATCAGTGGTCACAATGAACTATCATCATCGCAAACATCAATGAATGAGAAACGAATTATCTCCCTTTTATAGTCGGTCATCTCAATTAAAAAACCATTAAAAACATTAGCTTTCCAAAAAATCCTAATACTATTATTACCTACTAATATGCTATGTTGAAATTAGTGCAAATTCCAACGCATTTCAGGTGTATCGTTAGTTCTTCCTTAAGTGCCATGTCGAAATAACTAAACTCATATAGTGCTTTTCTTGATTATGAATCTTTTAGACCTACGCATTTCAGGTGAAAATGTTATTACTTACGTACATGTCATGTTTAAATTAGTAAGCATTTAAACGCATTTCAGGTGAACCCTTATAACCTTGTACGTATCATGTTACAGTCAGTACAAATTCAAACGCATTTCAGGTTAAAACATTTGTACCTACTTACATGTCATGTAAAAATTAGTATAAATTGAAACAGATTTTTAGTGGAAACACTATTACCCACTTAAGTGATATGTCGAAATAAGTGAAACCATAGGATACCTTTGTTGGTAAGGGATCTTTTAAACTTACGTATTCTAAGTGAAAATATTACATACTTACATGTCATGTTGAAATTAGTAGAAAGCAATTTTCTTTAAATGCGGAAAACCGGACCTATTCCTTACACACACGTGTTATTCCGGATGTCTTGAAATATTAAACAACGTGGAGCCATCGGAACTTAGACAAAATTGAATTGTCTTAATGTTACATGCGCATCTAGCTGAGTGTTTTAAAGACATTAAATATAGACATATAGCGTAAATTCTATTTGCAAATAGTGTTGTTATTGTTTTTTTTAAGTGGGCTACCACACTGCTATATGATCATAATGTTGCGAGATCAGGATATAATTAGAGCAGTTCAACAAATTGATGTAATTGTGTCAACAATGATAGAGGGTGTGGAGTTCCGCAGCTTCATGATTTAGTTAGGTCTTTAATTATACAAGGCCCAACTTCATTATAAATGTTTGATTATGCGATAAGCAGTTTCTTACTGATGTGTGTTTTTGAAAATGTTCAACTACCGTAGAATTCCCACGGATTCTGTTAGTTTAATTTATTTAGCAAAAAAATATAAAACCATCGCCCCTCAATGGCAGACAAGAGAAAAGGTATATTAAAATTGTAGAGCATAAAACACAGTGTTATAACACTTTTCGTTATTTACATTTAAATTTTGCATTTTTGTATATTTATTACTTCAGTTGGAAGTCTATTGCAAGGTTCAAAGATAATGATTGAGAACGC
This sequence comes from Euprymna scolopes, assembly GCF_053919585.1. NCBI lineage: Eukaryota > Metazoa > Mollusca > Cephalopoda > Sepiida > Sepiolidae > Euprymna > Euprymna scolopes. Next base: position 140,782,421 of record NC_136486.1, read on the forward strand.
AGCACTTTTTCAGTTCGACTGAAATCAGCGGTGAAAAAGTTTCATGTAATGTTCGCGTAACCCTCTTACTGGAGCAAGAGTGGATAATAGTTTTGATAGATAGATTGTAATGCTAATGGAGGTGAGTGCAATCCAAAACCAGATCGCCTTGTAATCGTCAGAATTTAAGCGAGAAAAGTATATTTACAGAATTATATTTTACGTTACAACGACCAAGGAGCTAATACCAAGCAAATCAACGAAATTCAATTCTAATTAAACAATTTCTTAAAGATAACATAACTATTGTCAATTGGATATGTAGGTCAATGGTAAAGTATTCGATTAGAAATTAAAGAGTCGCTTGTTCAAGCCCGGGTGTACCACACCGTATCTTTTAATTGGTATTTTATTAATGAGTTCAGTTTACGATAAAAGAAAATAGTGCGATTTAAAATCATTGTGAATCATTATATATTTTAAAACAATACATTAATCAACAGTGATTTTTCCTGGGCATTAATTGTCAAACCCAATTGTCAGCTGACGTGATAGTGTAAAATACACAGTTGGGATTTTATGAACGACATTATTCTTATTTTTCCAAGCTAATTTGTCCGCCGGGCAAATTATTCCTTATAATATATAATAATAAATAGAAAACTGATTCCATAATAATACATGCGCAATATCCATAAATTAAAAATACCATGTTTAATGTATATACAGTTATATCTCATAGGATTAGCAAATCTCTCGACGGAGGCAACCTTTCTAGGGCAATTGCTTTGGACATATCTAAGGCCTTTGATAGGGTATAGCATAAAGGTTTACTTCACAAGGTCTCCAGCTATGGTATAGCTGGAAATGTCTTCTCAATTATTAAATCATTTGTTTCTGATAGGCTCATAAGAGTAGTGGTTGAGAGGCAAAAATCAGAAGCTCACAGTATTAATGCTGGAGCCACTTAGGGGTCCATCCTGGGCCCAACTCATTTCCTGATCTACATTAATGATCTACCAAATCACATCCTTACATCATTTGTAGACATTTATGCTGATGACACTACCATTTATGGTAGCACATCTAAGACAGTAAACGACCAAGTTCTCTCCGATTCTTTCTCCTCTGATATTGAGCACGTTGTACAATGGGGAAAGGAGTGGCTGGTTACTTTTAATGCATCTAAAACCAAGCTTCTCTCTTTACATTATCAACATTCTGATCCTCATCTGGCATCAATTGAAATGAATGGCTCTCGTCTCCAGGGGGCCTCACGTTTTGACAAGCTTCTGGGCTTGACCGTTACTCCTGATCTTAAATGTTGCCAAGGCAGCTTGAAAAATGGTGGGGTCTTTCTATCGATCCAGTAGATATCTCATTGCTGATGCAATGTTCTATCTATATAAGAGCCAGGTACGTTCAAGGATTGAATACTGTTGCCACATCTGGGCAGGAGCTGCTAGAAAGGACTTGTCCTGTCTTGATATAGTTCAAAATAGACTTCGTAGCCTCGTAGATGTCCTTTTCTCTTCCCTGCAACCTCTTTCTCACAGAAAAGATGTTGCGAGTTTGTCTCTGATATATCGTTATTTTCATGGAAAGTGTTCGACTGAGCTCTAGTCTATGGTCCCCCCTAACCAAACTTTCACAAGAAACACTCGTCTCGCTGAAAACATTATCAATAATTCCCCCACTCTTTATCTGTGCCTAAACCTAAACGTTGATTCCATGAACAAAGTATATTTCTTAGAACTACACGTCTGTGGAATTGTCTTCCGTTTTCTGCTTTCCGGTTGAGTACAATAAGATTGTCATCAAATCTAACGTAAATAAGTTCTTGATGAGCCGTTCCATATAAATTAACAAATTTACCGAATTTTTATTACTAATGATTACTGTATTGTCCAATTTCTACTGTACACTCTTTAACCCTTATCCTCGAGTGACCTCTTTACCTTGATAATGTGGTGATGCCTGTGTAAAAAAAGCTCATTTTACGACCTGGCAACCCCGGACGTCCAGCTAATGTGCATATATTTATGTAATATTCTACATATATAATAGCTCCCTTGCGATTCTTCTTGCAATTGAATTTATAATTTCGTTTGTTTCCATGATTAAACATTTCTCTTGTATCACGTAAATTTTCCAATAATCGTTTCTCTAAAATTAGAACTCCTAAATACGTACCTTACTAATTATGGAAAATGCAACATCGTAAATGGATCAGTTGATTCTGAATAGTGATATTTAAAATACTCTAACCTGATTTTTTGAAATATGACTGAATAGATCGCTATTTTAAATGGTATTAGTAACGATTTTTTTTGTTGAATATAAAATTAAAAATACTTTGGAAATTCACTAATCTTGGCTTAGCCGTAACATCCTGTTGTTGCACAGTAGTGATCAAAACGTTTGAAAACTGCCTTTAGTATGCATTTAATTACCTGGGATGATTTTGTTTTACATTTTGTAGACAATCAAATATGAGATCATATCTGTTTTAATGTAGTACTAATTAAAGAAAATTGTTTATTCCTTCGCAGGTGAAGTTGGTCGACCAGGTAGACAAGGCGAAAAAGGCGATAAAGGGGATCTTGGACAACGCGGGCAGCCAGGACCGATAGGTAAGTAAATTTGAATTATATTTGCTTAGTAAACTATATATGAGGAAAAAGGCAATGATTGATTTTCCAGCATAATATTTCATCCTTTATTTTATTATTCTATAGTCTATTAAGTGATTACACACACGCGCACGCACTCATATTATATATATATATATATATATGTATGTATATATATGTATGTATATATATATATGTATATGTGTATATATATGTATATGTATATGTATATGTATATATATATATGTATATATGTGTATATATATGTGTATATATATATATATATATGTATATATATATATGTGTGTGTGTGTGTGTGTATTCTGTTTTAATATTTACCGTTTCATTTATCTCTGGATGATGGAAAATCATTATGTCCGTTTAAAAATGTATGCTTATTGATTATATTTCTGTCCGTATTGATGTCACAGAGTTCGATGCATATTTGTTTTAATTTTACTACAATACGGCCTCTCATCATTATTTTGTTTGATTTTGTGCATATGTTTGCAAATATGATGGCTCATATAAAAGTAAAAATTACAACGAATGTCCTGCCAATATATATATGTATTCGTAATAGCAATAGTTTGCATATATAATTGATAAACGATTTGTGTGTGTGTGTGTGTGTGTGTGTGTGTTAAAATTCGATTTGATTCATAACTTACTAAATTTGCATGGATGGGTGGCTTAAAATATATTCAAACAATCAAAATCATGAAAAAAAGTGAACTTTAAAAAAAACTTCTATAAAACAAACAGTCAAGGGGATAGCGACTCGGGGCTTCGCCGGGCGGTCCTGCACGGAATAATCCAGGAATGTCGACCCCACTCGTGCCTTTTTGCTAAGGGAGTCAAGTTGCAAACTAAAGTAATTCTATTACTCACATACGACCTTGTTTATCTAGTAAGCAACTTTTAATACATTGGCTAGAGTTATAGGTACAGAAATTATAACTGCTCACTAACAATAACAAGTAAAACAGACACACACATACAGAATGTCAGACGGGCTAACACATATTCACATGAAGAATATACAATTTTATATTTTTTCACAACTTTATTTTCATTAAACAATCACAAACTTGCATAAATGAAAAATTTCTCAGATTAAAACTAACGTTTATATTCTAATCTTTTATTATAAAATCATAAAAATCTTTTGACACAAAATTTCTTTTTAACCATTTATATATTAATAAAATTATGTTTTACGTTGCACTTGCTACTTTTGACCTGTCTATTTTCTGAATTTTTCATTTATTTTCATTCATATTAAATCTGCTTCATTTTATTCTATCGCTAAAATATGCTTTATTCCAGAATGCATACATTAAATGCATTTGTGGTTTTTGGCTATGACCCAAGGGGCTATTATCATCCAAAATTGCAGTTACTATAGCCAAGAGCAACGTAAGATAATACACAGACGAAAATGCATTAACTTAACTAAACTGTCAATCATATATTTAAAGGCAAAAGGGTACTATTTTAAAACTTTAAAATAATAGTTTCAATGAAAATTAAAAAGGAATTGAAGCATAATCTCCCAGAAAATGACAGCTGTATTTAACTGACAGTTAGTATTTCATAAAACATTTAAAGAAGGGCATCGTCGGTTTTCCGCTTCCATGTTAATAACAGAATTGTTTTTTTCTACTTACAATGTAGAAAGGCGAACAACTACGATGACAAGAGCTTTAAATAGAGCGACGCACTCCAATGAATATGCACAGAATGACAACTGTTTTTTTGTTTTATATTATCCATCGATATTTATTCTCTATGCAAATGATACTAATCTCTATTGTGAAAAGTATCACAACTTCTTGTCGGGTTTCTGTATATATGTTTTGCTTTCATTAATCAATCACACTCAAACAATAATCTGATAAAACCTAATCGTATTATAACAGATACGACGTGTTTATTCCAACGCTAGCATTATAATAATACTAGAACACAACTGACTACTACAAGAGGCAAATTATAACTGTATGCTTCAGAATATATTAACGTCTTGAAAATTAAAAAAAAACAATAAAAATTCACAATAAAATAAGTTACACGTTCATAAAAATTTATTAAATTTGATTTTAGATATCGTTTATAAATATAATTTGTTAAAAGCGATATAGTATGAAATAAATAGAATGCATGAAATTAAAGATTCCCGGGCGACACTATCTATATAGAGATCCTAATTCACAAATTAGCAATTCTTGTCAGACAATTAAAGGTTTAAAAATTATAAAATGCGAGTCAGTTTAAATGTAACCTTTCTAAATTTTGGAAATTTAATACAAGGTTTCTTATTTCTAAAGACGTTATTATTCACGGGAGAATGAGTATCGCAAAGGAAATAAAATATATGTGGTTTCTGAATGAACACGAAAAATTTAAAAAATATTCCTGGTTTAATTGACCAATTCAAATGCATCTATTTACAGCGATTTAGAAAATATATATTTTTTGCAATGATATGTCTTGACTAGAGAATTATTTGAGACTGCAGGACAGAAACAAACAAGCATTTTCTTCTAAACATACGTTAGAGTTGCATTGTCACTGCTAAATCAGAGATATAAATCTATACTCCTATAAATGTGTTTTTTGTACTGATATTCATCTTAAACCCCATTTTTTCTATTTATTTAATAAGAAAATATATTTTTGTTATATCGTTAAGTTGCATGTGGGATTTGTTATGTCGCGGAATTGTAATTCATCTGCAAAAGATCTAGCTAACTTAATTTTTTTTTTACACAGTGATCACCACTTATCAAGGTCCGGAAGCCACTCAGGGATAAGGGTTATTCTTTTAAACATATATTTAAATTAAATCCCTATGCGTTTTTTTTTCAGTTTATATGAAGATCATTTTTGTTAACTATTCCATGTAATTATATTCCTGCAAATATTTTACATGCGTTGAACTTACGTAATCTAATAATAGTAAACACAAACCTTTATCTATCTATCTATCTATCTATCTATCTCTATCTCTCTCTCTCTCTCTCTCTCTCTATATATATATATATATATATATATATATATATATATATATATATATATATATATATATATATTTATGCATGCGGATGCATATTTGTTTAAAAAATATTGCCTACCAAAGTCCTCTGTCAGTTTTTGGTTTAAATACATGAACTTAGTATATAAGGTATTCGGACGGATATAAAACTTTATATTTAGGTTTTCGATGGGAAAAATCTGTGAAAAACTGTGGAAATTTAACAAATGGAATTTGCCACGTGATGGTTGAACACCGCCAGTTCGAATATGCATACGTAAAGTAATAGCTATTGGTTCATGTTCTAATTATCAGGCTTGCAGCAAACATGTGTTCATACCTCAGGTATTAACTTAAAAAGAAAAGGTAAATCATGAAGTAAAAGTTTTGATTTCGATTCTCGGTGGTGGCGCACGGGTCATTTTTTTTTAAACTGTTAATATTGGTTTAGTCCAATATAATATAATAATAAATAGTAAATATATGCATTCACAAAATATCATATTCAAGCGTACTTTACGACGAGGCAATAGCAGGCGGCCTGCTAGTACACTACTGTTCAAAAATTTAAGACCACTTAAAAATCTTTGAAAAGAAACCTTTTTTTAAGGATAGATTTTATACTCTTCTGATGTTACTAATTCTACAATCTAAAAAGTTATGGAAACAAAAAGGTACATTCCAAAAATGTTATTTAAAAATTTGGATTCTTATTAAATTAGGCTTTTTACACATGATAAAAATTGTAATACCAAGGGTATAAATTACTAGATTTATAGTAATTCTAATTTTTTCGATTAGTTAGAGATGAGCAATCACTGTGTAAAGGTGTTACCATGCCTAAAGGCAAGCAAATTAACCGAACTTGAGCGCTCTCGAATTCAAGGATTTCATAAGCAAGGTTTATCACAACGAGCGATAACAACTGAGGTAAATCGCAGTAAAACTGTTATTTGCAACGTTCTTCGGTAGGGTCACAAAAATTTCTCCTGCATTGAGTAAGAGAATGAGACAGGTTTTTAAGAATGACGGAATTTTCTTCTAGTGAAATTAAGCCAGTTACAGATGTTGATTGCAGTCCAATAATCATCAGACGACACGAAAGGTCTGGTAAATAAAAAGCGTACACAAATTTCCGATTGCTTCCACGTCACAAACTGGACCGCTACAGATTTGGTCGTGCGTACCAAACTTGGGGCGTTGAGAAGTGGAAGTCCTGTTTTCTGAGGAGAAAAAATTCAATTTAGATGGTCCTGATGGCTTCCAGCAATATTGGCATGACAAAAACATGCCCTATGAAATTTTTCCACACATCAGCGTGGGGGAGGGTATATACTGCTACGCGTTGACTTTCCTTACAGAGCGACGATGGAGTTCTAGGTGGTGCATGGTCGTCAGACAGCAGCTGATTATGTTAGCATGCTAGAAAAAACATTTTGGAGATGGAGGCTTATCATTTGTGTGGGGATGGGTGGTTATTCCAACAGGGTAATTCTTCATCCACTGCAATACAGACCTTGAGTTTTCTACAAGAAAATGGAGTCTATCTCCTGGGACATGATCACCGGACTTGAACTCAATTGAAAATGTTTGGGAATGAATGACAAGAGATGTTTATCGAAATGGCAAACAATAATCAACAAAAAATGAACTTCGTGCAGCACTCTTGGAAACTGAAGCAGGATTCTTTGCACCTTTACGGAACCCCTTATTTCTAGCATGCCCCAAAGAATTGTTGAAGTCATCAAAAGTAGTGGAGCTAGAACTCATTTAGTTTGATTGTTGAATGTGTTCATACACTTTTCATTCATTTTTGTACAATTTAATAGAATGTTTGTCTCTGGTCTTATAATTTTGATCACGTGTAAAAAGCTTGATTTAAAAAAATGTAAATGTTAAAAATAAATTTTAGGAATGTAGTTTTCTTTTCCCTAGCTTTTAGATTGTAGTAATGCTAACCTTGCAATGGAGGTAGAATCATTATTCAGTTCTATTGTTAAACGTGTTCGTACATTTTTCATACATTTTTGTACAATTAAATAGAATTTTTGTCTCTGATTTTATAATTTTAATCATGTGTAAAAAGCTTCATTTAATAAAAATATAAATTAAAAAAATCTTTGGACTGTAGCTTTTTTTTCTTTAATATTTTAGATTGTAATATTGAAGACCTTAATTCGAAAGAGTTTAAAATCTATCCTTAAAAAAATAAACCTTTTGTTCAACAGTGCATGTGAGATTATTGCATTTTATAAGGCTTCAATCGGAGTGGAATTTGTAAAGTGTAAGTAAAAATGTTGAGATGTATATTTACTGGACCTGAAGCATTTAACCCCTTGCTATTCGGACGAAGTTGCATAAAACAAATGAAAGATGAACTGGTTTCCTCTGTGGAAGGTTAACATTTTTTTAGTAACCTTACGAAGACTTCTCGTGTTTATCGGCCATGTGTTAGAAACATAAGCATATCTAGGGCCGAAACATTGTAATATATATATATATATATATATATATATATATATATATATATATATATATATATATATGTATGTATATACTTCATTTAATCACACGAATTAATATACAAAAGTACAATTTTATACTTAAACTTTAAGTATTTACTTCAACAGTGCTCAATACATATCTGGCTTATGCGAAAAGTTGTTGTTGTCTCGCGTTTTTATATATGCATATTCAATTGAGTTTTTAGTTAGCCAATCAGTTTTCTAGTGTCACCCGCTAACTTCCTAATAATCCAATAGGCAGGCAGTTACAGTACAAAGGCCCAGTTTACCTTGAGTTAAACCCTTCTTTGCGTGTGCTTTTTTAGCGAGGAACGTAGATATATAATTATCTAATCTGTTTTAAACTATGTGTAGTTAAATGTGTTTTTTATTAATATTATATAAGTTTATATATATATATACATATACATATATATATATATATATACATATATACGCATATACATATATACACAAATAAACATATATACATATATATGCATACATATATATACATATATACATATATATACATATATATACATATATATACATATATACACATATGTAAATACACATGTATACATATATACACATGCATACACATATATATACATATACATACATATATATACATACATACGTATATATATATACATATAAATATATATATGCATGCATATATACGGATCTATACATGCATGATATATATACATATATATATACATACATGCATATATACACACATATATAGATATATATGCATATATATATATACATACATATACGGACATATATGTATGATGATTGCAACGTCTTGTCAGACGAGTGCCACTCCCTCAGACATTTAAAATCCATGAGCCCAAATGCCTGAGGGAGTATCTATACAAATATGATGTTACAGAGTCCTAGCTTTGTACGACAGCAAAGTCTCTCTCTCGGTTCAAAACGTTGAGATCCAGCAACAAGCGAGAGCAAGATAGCCAGCAACAAATTAAATTGCAGACCAGCTTAATCGGGCAATGGTCTTTCGCTCTATGGTTTTTTGTAAATCAGAGATTTGCTTCTCCTAGAAAAGCTGCCTTCACAACGGCTTACGGGAGCCCTCTACACCCCAATATGTATATATATATATATATATATATATATATATATATATATATATATATATATATATATATATACATATATACATGCATATGTATATACATAGATATATACATACATATACATATATACATATATATTTACATACATATATATGCTTATATACATACATATATATACATAGATATATACATGAATATTTATACATAGATATATACATATACATATATGCATATATATATATATATTGATATGCATATATACATACATATATATATACATATATACGTGCATATATATACACATATACATAGATATATACATACATATAAATATATACATATATATATATGCATACGTATATATACATACATACATATATATGCATATATACATATACATACATATATATGCATATATACATATATACATATATATGCATAAATACATACATATATACATTTATACATATATATACACACATATACATACATATATATACATAACCATATATATGTATACATATATATATACATACACATATATAAATATACATACATATATATACATATATATACATACATACCTATAAATATATATATGCATACATACATATACATATGTATACATATGTACATATACATATATATACATATATGTATACATATATATGCATACATATATATACATATATCCTCATGCATATATATACATATATATGCATATATGCATACATATATATACATATATATATATACATACATATTCATGCCTATATATACATATATACATATATATATACATACATATACATATATACATATATATACATACATCTAGCTATATATACATATATCTACATATATATGCATCTACATATACATACATCTACATATATATGCATCTACATATACATACATCTACATATACATACACCTACATATAAATACACACATCTACATATACATAAATACATTTACATACACAAATATATACATATACATATATATACATATATAATTATATATACATATTTACATACTTATATATACATATATACTTATATATATACTTATATATACACATATACTTATGTATATACTTATACATATATGCATATATTTACACACATATATATACATATAGATACACACATATATATATACATATATATACATACACATATATGTATATACACATATATATACATACATATATACATATATGTACATACATACATATGTGTATACATATATATATACATATATGTACATACATATATATATTTACATATATACATATATGTACATACACACATATACATATATATACACATATGTACATACATACATATATATACATAAATGTACATACATATATATATACATATGTGTACATACATACATACATATATACATATATGTACATACATACATATATACATATATATACATATATATACATACATATATATATATATACATATATATGCATATATGTACATACATATATATATATTTATATTTCCTGTTTTTTTTTTCATTTTATTGTTATTGGTGTTTTGTTGTTTATATTTGATATCAATATTATTGTATCTACTTTTTAGGGTTGTTTCGTAGATATTGAGTGACCTGTTAAATACATTTTCATTGCTTGAGTTATAGCTGGGTCTACTTACGATCAAGTTAGGAATCTGTTTCATAATTTATGGTAGGTGATTGGATTAAGGTTAACGTATATGCGATTAGCGTTATCTTGTAAGTAGGGCTCATATGTGTTTTTATCTAAATGTAATTAAAAAAACAGATGAATACGCCGAACGGGATGCCGAGCAAATTGATTCCTTAAAAATGAACAGAAACAAAAGTGGATTCTATTGTTATAAATCCTTAAAAAATATTACAGTGGTATACTTTCGATAAACTTTGAAAATGGCCTTTTAAACGAAATTAAAACTTTAGAATTCAACAATCACTATAACAATTTTCAACGAAAACTACGCAAAATCCTTAGAAACATAAAAAAAATCTAATAAAAAATTTGTAAAGCAGATAAAATGGATAAACAAGATTATAAAAAAACTAATTACAGAAAACATTACAAAAAACTAAAAAAACATTCGATACAAACAAATGCGACTACATAGATATAGTAGATACTGAAAGTAAACAAATCACCGATAAATTAAAAATTAACGATAAAGTTAGCAAAGTGAAACCTGGAGAAGCATACATTTTGCTCAAAGACCACAATGTGACTTCAATAATAACCCCAGCACTCGCTTGAGAAACCCAACTAAAGCAGAAATAGGTAGAATTAGCAAAAACATACTCTCTAGAGTAAACAATCAAATCAAACAAGACCTCGAATTATACCAATGGGCAAATACTGCCGTAGCAATCACTTGGTTTTAAAATATAGATGAGCACTTGCCATTAAAAAAGCCATAAAGGGTTCGCAATGTCTCTTCTGTGGCAAAGGACTGCAGGGAAGAGAAAAAACATTCCCCACTCGGCTACGAAGTATATGATGAACTCCGTCAAGGCATGATAGGATTTTCTAGCAGCTCTTGTCCAGATGTGAGAACAGATCTCTATCCTTGGACGTACCTGGCTTTTCTATAGGTAGAAAATTGTATCACCAGTGAGATACCTAATGGAGTGGAAGAATGATCCCACAATTTTTTCAGCACCCTTTGCAACAGATTAGATGTACCAACTATATTTCATATCAGGATTAAAGGGGTAAGCCCAGAAGCCTGTACAAAACATGAAGCCTTCCCAAGACGAAAGCCATTCATTCAAATTGATGCAAGATGGGGATCAGAGCTTCAGTGATATAAAGGTAGAAGCGTGGTTTTAGATGCATTAAAAGTAACTTGCTACCTCTATCCGTATTCTACCACGTGCGTAACATTAGATGAGAAAGGATCAGAAAAAACTTGGTCGCTTACGGCTTTTGATGTATTGCCGCATATTAAAAATGTAATTACATACATACATTTATTAATGTTAATCACTTATTTGATACATTACTCAATTTGTATATACAAATCTTATTTATTTTATAAATAAATTCCATTAATAATAAGTTTTTACATGAAAAAAATTGTTATATATATATATTTTGAAAACATCCGAGTTTAATGAATGGTAAAATTATTTAAAATCCGTATTCACTCCTAAAAAGGAATCTCTCGTAAAATATATATTTAGGTTTATTAGTTAACTTGTTCAGCAATCATAGTAGAAAAAGGGATTTAAAAAAAAATCTGTGTTAATAATTATAGATTAGCCAATTTTATATTCTCTTATTGTATCGATACCGAATTGATCTGTTGATGACAAGATTCATATAATTGCCTATTTTCAACCTTGCTATTGATTTGATAATAATTATTACTTTCAGAAACCTATTGACGCCTATATAATTATTGCTGTGTAGTAAATTTTTGGAATATGTATATAAAATGTAACCCTGTTAACAATGGTGTATTATACTGTATGTTTATATACTAGCGTTGTCTGGCTAAAGATAAAACTACTGTTTGAACATATGAACCTATTCAAAATGAATTTTAACATAATCGAATGATTAACACAATTGGTCATAAAAATGTGAATTTAAAAAAATCAAAAGTTCGATAAAATAAAGAAATTTTTTTAAATTAAAATATTGTTGAATACAGGTCTGATAAAATGGAAAACGTTTTGAAGAAGAGGCTATGAAACATATTTAATTGATAAGAGAAATGATTCGAAATTCCAGACTAAAAACTATATAACCCATTAAATGGAAAGATTATTTTGGTTGAAAGGCCTATTGACGTACATAGGTGAATAAAAAAGATAAGAGTTGAACTGAAAACGAATTACATCAAAATCGAATATTTTCTTAACAATTGAGATATTAAATTGATTTTTAATAGAAAAATTATCAAAAGAATTGAAAATGATAAGAGTATGTTATCGTTAACATAAGAAATATTCAAAATGGCTGACTTTTTACACTTCAAATAAAAAAGTGTTATCAAAGAAATTCCCAACAGATAAAAGTTGCTTAAAATCATAAAGCAGACCGGCGTTTGCTTATATTTTTCTTAATTTTTTTTCAAATGTACTAAACGACTCTTTGTGTGTTGGATACACACTGAACGTTTCCTCGGTTAATTGATTCAGATGCTGAATAGTTATGTTTAGAAGTATTTCAGTACAATTAAATGAAAAAGCGTCGTGTGTTTAACTTTTGTTATATTTCGTATTTAGTGATAATTTGAGATTAATTCAAAGATCTCTGAAAAACGAAAAATAGATACAGAGTTATTGAAAAACATAGTTCTCTTGTCAAACCTCTAAACTTATTTTCAGTGTAACTGTTAAGATTCATATTTTTAAATCATTCAAAAAAGCTTCCTGACTCGTAGATTTGACAAGATTTTTTTGTATATAAATCGAACGTGCTGACGTATGTACTTAGCATTTTTCTTGTCGAACTGTCCGCGATTTATACTTGTCGTGTAATCGTCCTCACAGCCTCAAGGAAGTGTGTTAGTTTAGATAAGAAATTAATAGCTATGGGGAGATTTACCTAAATAGTAGTAAATGGGCGCGAGCGATGGTCGTTGGACAGCTGACACTGGTGGAGGGGTTGGTGTGGTAGGGAGAAAAGGAGAGCCGACCTGTCTCATGATCAGTGACAGAGACAGGTGGGTATGAGAGAGGGGGAGTAGGGGTTGTGTTAAGCATTTGTGTATATTGGTAATATTATGAAAGTTGGCCTGATTTAAGCTAGATATTTGGGTTTATGTATATATAGCTTCTAAGATTTTGATTTTTTTTACGTTCGTTTCGTGGTGTAGTGTGCTGGTGCTGTTCTCTTAGGTTCCTCTTAAATTTGAGGGGGGCAGTGATGTTGTTTTATATAAACGTTGAAAGATGGCACCATCTGCAACATTATGGCATGTAAAGTGACGTGAAAATTCTGTGGTCGTATGTCCGACGTAAATATCCGTTGCATTGTTATTATAGGAGTTACATTCGCCCAAGGGACATTTTAACTGATGAATGACGTTTCCTGAGGAAGTGAAGACGATTTCACAGAAATCTAAAACCGCGTAAGATTCGAAAACGTTCAATTTATATACGAACAGGATATTAAAAAAACTGAAAAATAAAAATGTTTAACGAAACAGAAGTGTTCTGTTATTTCAACAAGGTCTGCCTGAATATATAAATACATATACATATGTTTGCCTGAATATATATATATATATATATATATATATATATATATATATATATATATATATATATATATATATATATATATATATTCCAGTGGTGAAAAAACCGGACTAGAGTGATCAATGTGTAGTCAGAGCAGTATATAGGAAATTTATTACTGTGAGTCCAGAATGAGTTTACAAATTGTTTCAGCTAGAGGAAGATCCTCAAAAAGAGGAACAATCCAACTAGCATCGTCAGAATTCTGACGATGCTAGTTGGATATTTCCTCTCTTTGAGGATCTTCCTCTAGCTGAAACAATTTGTAAACTCATTCTGGACTCACAGTAATAAATTTCCCATATATTATATATATATATATATATATATATATATATATATAATATTAATTCCTACACAATTATTTCAAGCATAAGGTTATTCACATTTGAACGTCTGATATGCCTTAAATACAATTAATGCGTATTAATCTGGGGAAAGTCAGGGAAGTTACTTAAAACAAGTTTCTAAATAAAATTGACTTTAAACTCAAATATATTAATTAATTTTAAATTTCTTTGTGGAAGGATAACTTTCATTTAAATTATTCTTTTCTAGAAACGAAATTCTTTGTAATTTGTAGATTTTTATTTTTATTTGAGTTTAACTTAAATGAAAGCAGACATAATTAAAATTCTCTCTGCGAGTTTTCTGTCGATCGGTATGGATATAAATGCGTTGCGTAATATATTTTCCTGGACCATCTGGGTAAAAACCAGATAATATCCATGTAATTATATTTAATAGACATTAAAGATTGTAAATGGCCATTATTTCGATATCACAATTTGAACGACGACCAAATTAGGAGAACGAAAACGTAGTATGTGAAATTAGATTTCTTTATGCCGGTCGAAATCTTCGTTCACGTCTGTGAATCTACTTTCCTGATAAAATCCCGTCTATGAAATAAATATTTGCTTTTAACTTGACTGCATCCTAGTTTAGAGAAAAGTTATTGAAAAGTTTTATAAGCTTTTATTTGTATCTATTTCGAGTAAAATAATTTAAAAATTGCTTTTATTCTCAGCGCATATAAAACTTATTATTTTCAGGCTAAATTTTTTAATCTTGTAAATATCTCATGTGTGTGTCTTTTTCGGTCTTTATGTACATCTAGTAAAAACAGAAAACCCTATTTGTAGGAATAAGTATAAATGGTAGTTTAAATCCTTGGTATTGACGCTCCAATATTAATTACTGTTAAAAATAACATTTCTATTATAAAACTAGAAAGGTGGGCAATCATAGCGGAGAGATATCTCGTGGCTCCATTTTAATTCGCTATGACAGCGATGTTCAGTTAAAAATGCTCCTACTATTGGAAGATTACTCCACTGACTTAATCTTCAATAACTATTTGTTTACGTCTTAAGAAGGATTCGACAACGGATTGAACACTGGTCTCCTGGTCAGTCCCGAAAACCATTACCGTCACACAAATGTTCCGTTTCAATAAGAATAAATACCACGAAACATTTATGATTATATTTAATATTCTGACATTTTAAACGAAATTTGTCCACATTTATTTAAAACGACGGAATCAAACGGGTTTGTTAAAATGCAGTATTAATTGAAAATCTCAGGTGCTTGAATCTTTAATTCTTACTCCAAAGTATATTTATAAAAAAAATAATTTGCCACTGCTACTTGATTACGTTAAATAATAATGTTAAATAATAGACTATGACTAAAGTATTACATTTCATGAAAGCAACACAACTGAGACATTAATTTATTAAGTGCGCATAATGTGTAACGTATTTTAATTGGAAACGTTTTGCTTCGTTGCTTTAAATGTTATCTTTAAATAAAACCGATTCTTTTGATAAGCATATGAATCTATTAAGCATATATGTAAAGCACTATATGTAAGCTTTCAATAAGGGTTGAGTTTAAAGTGATCCTAGTCATATGTTTGCGTTAATATATGCGATATCACAAATCTTTTGAATAAATCGTCTACCGAAATTAGAAAATGATTCTCATATTCTAGATAAATATGTTCGGAAGTATTCGAATATTAAAATTGCATAATTTTTCGTAGAATTTGGATGGATAATTTGATTTACCTTACCAATTTATGCAACATCATAATTGGCGAATTACGTAACAATACCATACGTCTAACTTCTGCTCAATAGCAAGTAAATTGATATGATTATTTAGTAAATATATTATTTTCCTACGCAAAATAACCTGGTGTATAAATGCATGCGTGTGTCAGTTAAAATGTGAGGATCGGCGGAGGTAATCCAAGGCAAAAATATTAAATATTAAAAGTAGAATCAATGTATATTGTACGTAAATTATGGTGTATTTAATTCTTGGGTGCCATGTGAACAGAATTTTAACAGCCTCCCATAAAATTAATTTAATGTTCCGTTTCAAAGGTATCAATTCTTTAAAATATATTCAATAGATCAGGATATTTTATTATCATAAATTCATAAATGAAAAGGCATGTATATATATATATATGTATATATATATATATATATATATATATATATATATATATATATATATATATAATGTTTGTGCCTGTGTAGTTGTATATGGTTGTTCATTTATGGCAAAGATTAATATTATGGTGTTTTTAAATTTACATATATGTACTAGTTATTGAATTTAAATTCAATTATTTAGAAATATAAAATCGGGAGTGTTAAAATATAAACAATGCAGTAGTAGTAGTAGTAGTAGTAGTAGTAGTAGTAGTAGTAGTGGTGGTAAAATTACAGTTCGTAACGTGATGTTAAAATTTTCAAAAACATTTTAAACACCTGAAATACGTATTTTTATACAGTATAGCTTACTGATTAGGAAACTACATTTCACGAAAACTAACAGCTTGCAGTGTTATTTTGATTCTTTAAATGCTGTCGCGCAATCAAAAATATGTTTGAATACTTAAGTCAGTCAAATTAAGCAGTTGACTAGGAAAACATCTATGGATTGTTATTCTTGACTATATATGAAACTTGCGTGAGATAACAGGTTACTAGGTTATATCAAATGGTGCTATATATATATATATATATATATATATATATATATATACACACACATATACATATATATATAATCAACAAGCCAGATTCATCAGCGTCTCGTCACAAACAGATAACTGAATCTGTGAATTAAGAGCGCTGTGTGCAATATGATTAAAAGTGATGTGCATGAAACAAGTAAACATCAATTTACACACTTGCATAATTGGAACTCATCAGCATTAGGTAGAAGTTGCATACATTATTGAGCATCCACATGAAAGTGTTTCACTAACGGAAATAATATGTCCGATTACATCAAGAAAGAATATCATATAATATAGCTGCCACACCTGAAAAATTATCGCCTGGGAAACAAGTAAAAATCAAGAAAAACTCCTGTTTAATCAAGACCAAACATTAGGACACAAGTCGCTCGCAACAATGACAAAATATAAAATTCATTATGAATTACTTAAGCACTTACCTATTCGATAGATCTTGCGACTATTGACTACAGGAGTACAGAAAATGATACAGTTCAGATTACATAATATTAGAATACAGTGCGTATTTTGCGCCATTATTCAATATATGGGATAATATTTTTATGCTCAACACATACCTCAAAACAGACGTGCAACGCCGGGCACCCAGGCTAGTCATTAAATAAGTGGGGGAATTATTGCATTACTGTAAAAAGAAATTATGCTAATAAGTAATATCGAGTTTTGCCTTACCGTATTTGTTTTATTAGTTAGAGATATCTTAATTATTTTTTATCCTAAAGTGAGATTAAATTCATGTCCAATGTGCTGTGGTTATTTATACACACTAATACAATTTAAAAAACAAATCAATCCGGGTTGAGATTATTTCCTTATTGTAATTTTATTATTTCTACATTAAAATGATCTAAGCATATTTATTTTTCGTATGATTAAATGAACATATATGTATGTTAAACAATTGCTTAAAATAATAATGGTCTTGCCTGAAGATGACTTAATTGCGCCAAAATATGTGTATAAAGACAAGTGAATATTAAATGAGAAGATGTTAAATGACATCACAACCTTTTGTAATCCTTGCAAATCAAACTCTGAACAATCGACTTATCTTGAGAGGTTACCTGACTTATTACAGAGCGGTTATCTTCTGAGTACACTACATGCTACGTGAAACAATTCGGCACGGACCCAGACGGGTTTATTGAACATATTTATCCATATATCATTGTAAAGAGTAATATATACAGCGTATTTTAAGAAGATAATTTCTGTGGTAAATATGATTTTATACCGTACAACCGGCTTTTTAGTGTTCACATTATATGACATCTAACGTGTTGTACGTTAGTTGAACGCAGTTATAATATTAACAAATACATAAAGCAAAAAAAAACATATTTTCACGTTTATACGGTATAAAACTCATCACATAAGAGATGTATTACATCACTAACATGTTTTTAACCAATAGAAGAAAAACTGGTAAAGATATAAACGAGTATATATCAATGTCAATATATAGAGATACACGAATGTTTAGATATTATCTTAAACATAAGTATTTTAATATTTTATACTCTAAATGTTTAAAATGTGATAAGGGCAAAGTGATTTGGAGGCTTAATCTGAGTTGAACACAGACAAAATAACTTGGTAATCTATCACCATTGAAATATTTATCAAATTTTCATCCGCTTGAAAAGAAAATGCACATTGTGACTTAATATAACTTAAAAAAGTATAGGTTCAATTTTTTTTAATTTAATTGTTGAAAAATAGAATTATGATTTCCGTGTCAGTTAGAGCAGTAAGATTTGTAATTTTAAACGAATAACATAGTTCTAGTTTTCAATGTTTAATTAAAACCGTATAAACTGACTAATTTCTAAATATTTTCTTCTTTCTTTTTTATTGTGTTAATCAAATTATAAAGACTAGAAATATCTTTCCACGTATCAATTTATTTTGAAGATAATTATTTTATCGGAATTAAGGCAACTTTCTTATTGATATTAAACCCTATGGGCCAGATATTTAAATAAATATTATTAGTAATAGCATAGGTTACACATTGTTGTAGAATGTACGCTAGAAATCTCGGGGATTTGAAAATTCTTTTTACAAATAATTTATTATGACTGGCAGGTTCATCGTGTTATATATAATATGAAGATATATGATTAGTGATTGGAACGTTTCTACATGTACTTCTGTAGAAACATTAAGAAAATTTTCACACTTTAAAATATCAAATGTAAAACTATATGAACTTCTAATGGTTACTAGTCCATTTACTTCTTTTATTGTGTTACATTTTCATACGTAATATTTTTCATCGGAATGTTTCCGTATTTTACGATGTAATATGTTTACAGAACAAATTTTGTAACGTGCATCCAGGAGATAAGCGCCCGCGTGTTTGCGTGTTGTGTGGGTACGTGGGAGAGACGGATGAGGGGGAAAAGACTTACCTCGAGACCAGCTCAGCGTTACCGACCAAAAATAGAAAAGAAAGACTAAGATGGCGACCGCCGTCTTTTGTAAAGTATGATGTCTCGCAAAGTCACACGAATTCTCGGAATATGCAAATTTAGCCGTGGGTGAGTGACGATTGAGTTGGCTGGGGAATCGTGTGGCTGTTGCTTCTTGTGCCGTGTTGAGGATATCTTACCGTGTTAAAGAGAGAGTCGGGCGCCATCTTGAATTTTTCCTTACAAATTTCCGGTAAGAAATTTAGCCAGATGATTTGTTCATAGTCGTGAAGGTTTGCATAGTACTAAGCACCTATTTTTAGAAACTGCTAATCTCAGTTTGCGCAATAAGATGTCAGAGAGAGAGCGCAGACCGCAGCTCTTAGGTTTTATATCAAAGTGTTCCCTCTTTTAAATGGATTTCCAACAAAACAACGACGTGTATGTTTCATTGATGCTATCCGCGTTCCCAGATACAAAACCATTAATTTCTACATCTCGACGCAGATATATCCTCAAATAGTCACTCACTTTTCTTTATTGTCCAGCTTCAACGTTTCATAATACTGGTGGGCTAACGAGTACCGCTTATGTTGTGTGTGCCAGTAATCCTGTCACTCGGCACTGATGATTCTCGCAAATAGTAAACACTAATGCCTGTGGATTTTTAATAATTATTATAGTAAATAATTATGTGAGCCCCTTTAAGAAAATCATTCTCGTCGTTGGATACTTTACAGTTGAAATAAACTCGGTCATTTAACTCGCATGCGCAGATATATTGTATATACTGTATACGCTGACAGACGTAAAGATAGTTAAAAATGAATATTAAAATTTTAACAGTATTTCTCGCCGTTAAGGATGGCCGAGACGACTTGTTCCTTGCAAATAGAGTGAGAGATAAGTTCATTGACGGAGTCGAGTCTCCCGACCGACAGTAATTGTGCCATCTAGACACTGATCTTTCTCGAAAGATTGAAACATTCGTGTCTGCAAGTATTTATTAATTTTTATGGTAAATAATAATAATAATAATAATTATAATAATAATAATAATAATAATAATAATATATATATATATATATATATATATATATATATATATATATAAGGTAAGGAACATTTAATTCTATAAACATTTTTGTTTGCATATTTCTAGGCATGATTTACTAGTAGATTTGTTTAGGTCAACTCCAATTACGTTAAGCTGAACCTCAGTTTGAAATGAAAAAAATATCTTCATAACTGGAAACAAAATATTTGCTGAAAAGTGAACTCTAAGTAAATATAACACTTTTTATTATAAAGCATGTTTAATTTATATGGTACAAATTCAGATTGTTAATATTTTACAATAAAATAACTGATTCAATTACTAATTCCACACACATAATCGTGTTTTGGATTACAGTCAAAATCACCAGCAGCGTTTTATTTGTTTCTTCAGATATCTCTTATATGCACTATGACTCTAGTATTAACTAATCTCATCTCATCTCATGAATATTGCAAGTAATGCAATTATATTAATGTAAGTGTATCAGTGGAAAATGGGCAAGGTGCGTATTATGCATACATTGGATGTTCTTATATTACATCCGTTTACATTTCTGTATGTGCTAGCGGCTATTTGACCAGCCAACTGTGCGTATTCGTTTGTGTGCGTGTGCATACTTGTGCGACAATGCTAATGAAATAACAAGTATGCCCACCTGAAGAGGGCGAGTATATTGCAAGTGCTAAAGGACATGAAATATAATGAATTTCCTTGGAGATTCAGCCACCAAGGAGCATCATACCACGAAGCCCGTAAATAGTCGCACCCGATAGTTAATTTCGAACCATCACTAATTGAAATAGAATCAATGAAATGACAAGACGTATTATAAGAAATGAACAAGAAGAGAAGACAAAAGGCAATAAGCGGAGAGAAATGTGAACGTGTCAAATCTAAGTATTATCGACACATAATTATTACCGTTTATAAGCAACTTACTTTGCTTCAGGAATTCATGTTTTATGGAATTCTACGTACATTCACACATATAATTTTTCCCCCGTCACGTTCAAATTTGGACATTCTATGACCAGATACAGCAGCATGTATAGATCGCAATTTCTGGTTGCTCAATCATTTTAGATCGCCTTAGTAACGTTATATCCGTATTTGGCTTTATAAATGCTCTATTAATTTTCGGGACGGTGGATGGTGACTCAGGGGTAACGTTTCTTCCTAATGTAGTCAATAGTGGCTTCTGGACAGGGTTCAAATTCTTCGATAAGCGACAATCGTAATATCCTACACTGATGTTTGTGAAAGTAGGAAACCCTAGTGTCTAAATAAAAAAAATATAACTATATAAAGTGACAGTATTCATAATTTTACCAGTAAGGATTGATACGAGAAAACTACAATCTACCTAATGTGAGTTTTATTCCAATGACGGGTATGTACTTCAACTAAAATGTTTTATTAGAATTCATCGAATTTTATATTAAATCTGCTCATTAATTTGATTTCTATTCCAGTGCGAGTGTAATACTGATTAGCAAAATTCATGTTAAAAATTGTACATGTCAACATATGGCACTGTCAAACTGTGCTAAGAATCTATTTTCCTATAATACCGAACATCCACTTATTACCTATAAATTACAACGAAAATTGCATGGTTTCCCCCATTGTCTTGAAAGTTTATTAATTCGTGTGTTTGTTTGTTTTTTATCGTGTCTGTTATAGAGCAGGATGTGGTAAGCAAATATACCCATGTCACAGACAATTTGATCAAGGATGCCATTTATGAATATCAGGAATACTGGAAGTCTAAGGATTGCGGAACACCTACATTTATATCATATTGTTTGGCGTACGATCATTGAAGACAACCGGGATTCTTTTCTTGTTTAAGAATGGTATAATTATGAAAAACATTCGTCCAGTAATACCATATGATTTGATGTACATGAGAAGACCATCGTGCCATACCCTGTCAAAGGCCATAGATATACTGCCTAAACACCCACCCCTTCTCTACTGCATGATATTTATGTTCAGAGATTACAGTAAGGATATATGCAGTGAAATGGGCTTGCCTAAACTCATAGTGGTGGTCTGAAAGAAGTTTATCAGCTCTGAGGTAGTGGACTAGAGCTTGATTAATTCAGGACTCAAATATATTGATGAAATGAGGATTAAGTTTAACGGGGCGATAATTTAATAAGCAGTTTATATGCAAGAACTCTTGTCAATTGGTACTATAGAAGCATCTTTCAGCAGTCAAAAAAGCAAGATTCCATAAGGCACTTGGTGAAAAGTTTGGAGAGAAAGGGAGCAACTCAGCGGAGCATTTTCTTAATAGTACATCCAGGATTAGATATGATCCAAAAGCTTTTGGGGTGTCTATAATTTTTATGATAACACGTATTTCACTTTTACAAATATACTAGCATGGCTTTCTGGTGATGTGATTTTCAGATCAACTAGTATGGGTTTAGTTCGCAGATACAAAATCTACGACGGAGTAGTTTGCTGGATCCAAATTAGAGTAGTAGGAAAACCGATGGACAAGCAGATTAGTTTTCTCGGTTGCCATGCAAAAAAGTTCAAGATTGTTGGATAGTGGGGAAATTGTTGATTGTCTATTATTTACCATAGTGTTATTACTTTTACACAAATCACGAGTTTCTATTTTATGCATTTTAAGGAGTTTCCTGTTGGTTTCAATATATACAGATGGAATGACGAAAATTCGAAGAAACATTGTATTATAATATTAAGCAGAGAAAAACAATTTGCAAAATGTTGATTGAACTTATTTACTGATAATCGAAGTAATTATGACCATTAACAAGCATGGAATCTGACAAGTTAGTTGGCCATGATGAATAAGCGAGTTTCATTATAACTAATATCCTAACGGATTGTTTAGGGCAGTAATTACATTACATTGTTGATTTCCTTATATCGTCAAAATTATATGAAATTAAATTTATAATGCATGTATATTAGTGGCATGCATATTTATACCGAGTTTAATACTAGATTATATATTTTAGTATTTAACACCATAGCTCGGATTTATATTAAGAGTAACGCGTTAATATGGCCGTCATGTGTGAATAAGACTGAAACTATTATTAAGATAAAGGTAATAAACATCAATATGATGTAAACAATTTATCGCCTAACGTATTATATTTA
This sequence comes from Euprymna scolopes, assembly GCF_053919585.1. Classification (NCBI taxonomy): domain Eukaryota; kingdom Metazoa; phylum Mollusca; class Cephalopoda; order Sepiida; family Sepiolidae; genus Euprymna; species Euprymna scolopes. Next base: position 140,806,645 of record NC_136486.1, read on the forward strand.
GGTATAAAATGCTGATCAATGTTTTAACATAGTAATTTTCTGACAATATATTATGAATTTCTATCCATCGCATTTTTCCAGTATATCTATTATTATATCCATAAAAGTGAACGTGTCTGTGTATCTGTGTGCCTGTGTGTCTGTGTGTGTGTGTACATTTCCCTACGCAATAACTCTGTCAATTTTTAGTCTACAGACTCGAAATTTTATATACAGGGTACTGAGATTTGGGAAACTCTTGTTGATCCGTTTTCGGCCAGCAGTTGGGATGTTAAGGGGTGAAAGTTCAACGATTTGACCTTTGAGAACTCTACCAAACTCCTTCGACTATCTTGGGTCTAAACCCTTGAAATTTTAGATATAGGTTCATTGGACATGGCTCTATCTTAATAACTTGATTTGAGCCCAAAACAAATCTTAAGTGGTCATAATAGGGGTCAAAGTTAAAAAAATTGACTGTTTTTTTTGCTTTTTTTGTTTTTTGTTTTTTGCTCAGCATACGCCTCCAAACACCCGGGCATCGCCAGGAAGCCATGCTAGTATATTTGTAAAAGTGAACGTGTCTGTGTATTTGTGTGTCTCTGTGTGTACATTTCCCTATGAAATAACTTTGTCAATTTTAAGTCTAAAGACTTGAAATTTTATATACAGGGTACTGAGATTTGGTAAAATTTTTGTGATTGGTTTTCGGCCTGGAAATTTGGTTGTTAAGGGGGTCAAAGCTCTACGATTTGACTTTTGAGAACTCTACCAAACTCCTCCGACAATGTTGGGTCTAAATACTTGACATTTTAGATATAAGTTCCTTGGTCATGTATCTAACTTAATAAATTGATTTGAGCCCAAAACAATCAATTTTAAAGGGTCATAATAGGAGTCAAATTTTCTAAAAGATTGATTACTGCGGTCTCTACCAAATTACTTAGACAATATTCAGAGATTGGACGAGCTTTTAATCGGTTTGTGTCGAAAAATTTTAGTTACTAATATAAAAATGTATGTATGTATGTATATTTGCATGTCTGACAAAAACTTTCGACAGTGGAAACAGATTTTACCAAGATCAGTATCGTTTTAAATCTCGACCTTTCATAAGACAAATACCGAATAATTGGCTAAAAACATGAATATCTCCACCTTAAACTAGGCATTTTTCTACTGGGGAGTTGCTTTATTTCGCCGATACTTTTGAAAAATACCCTCTCCTTTTGATTGTCTAGCCTTAGTTTAAACATACGTCACCTCACGTTTGGCGATGGTCGCAACTGCAAAAACGTCAATGTTTTCCTACTACTATATGTGTTTGCTCAACATACACATCCAAACAGCCGGGAAATGCCGGGCTGAAATGCTAGTATATCTATAATAGTGAACATGTCTGTGTGTGTACATTTTCCTACGCAATAACTGTCAATTTTCAGTCTACAGACTGGAAATTTTATATACAGGGTACTGAGATTTGGGAAAATCTTTGTGATCCATTTTCGGCCAGAAATTAATCATAAGAGGTCAAAGTTACACGATTTGACCTTTGAGAACGCTACGAAACTTCTACGTAAATTTTGGGTCTAAACACTTTAAAAAAAAATTAGAAATAGGTTCTTGGACATGGATCTAACTTAATAACTTGATTTTGATCCCAAAACAATAAATGTTAAGGGGGCAAATAGGGGTCAAATTAAAAAAATAAATTTACCTCTGCGGTGTCTACCAAATTGCTCAGACAATTTCTGGTCTAAACATTTGAAATTTTACATGAAGGGTTTTCAGAAGATAAGGCAAGCTTTTTAATCGGTTCGGGTCGAAAATGTAAGCTTCCGAGAAATCAAAGTTCAAAAGATTTGACCGTTGCGGTGTCTAGCAAACTATTCACCGAATTTTGGGTCTAATCATTTAAAATTTACAGATAACGGGTAGTCAGACAGGAAGCAAGCATTTTAATCAGTTTGAAACGAAAATTTGGCTGTCAGAATGTTAAAGTTGAAAGGGTTGATCTTTGCCGATTCTACGAAATTTATCCGCCAATTTTGGGACTAAAAACCTGAGAATAATAAGGGTAAAAAATTGACCTGTGCGGTTTTTACCAAATTACTCAGACAATTTATGACCTAAACATTTTAAATTTTACATAAGGAGTATTCAGGGATAGTACAAGCTTTTTAATCGGGTTGGGTCGGAAATATTTAGTTACCAATATATAAATGATATATGTATGTATGTTCGCACTTATGGCAAAAACCTTCGACAGAGGCAACGGATTTTCACAAAATCAGTATTATTTTGAAGTCCGACATTTCAGACGACAAATATCGAAAAATTGGCTGAAAACATTAATATTTTCATCTTCAACTAGGCACCTTTCTACAGGGGGGCATTTTCGCTGATATTTTTCAATGTCATCCTCTCCTTTCGATTGGCTTGCCTTTATTTAAACCTACGTCACTTCCGGTTTTACGGTGGTCGTAACAGCAAAGACGTCAGATCCCCCCCCGCATCTTTTCTCCTTCGCGGTACGGGTTCGAGTCTGCCTTCCTACTACCACTTTTTTATGCTCAACATACACCTCCAAACACCCGGTCAACACCGGGATG
>NC_136486.1:140814235-140834235 GCF_053919585.1 Euprymna scolopes
CTCTATCATTAGACTCTCAATCTTAAACAAGGTACTAACGTAGTGTAAAATTTAATAGGTCCCTTGTAATCTTGTTTTTTATAATCATTAGGGCTATGGCAACAAAATATCATTTTTATTGTTTGGACTCTCGAGTATATATCCGACACAGTTAATAAACCGAGAACCACATCACTTTATATAAAATATATAAGACATCAACGGATACACATTCGAGAGTCACAATAATGAAAATAATATGTTGTTGTCCTAGCCCTAATAATCATAGAGTATATGTCCATAATAAAGCTTAACGTCTGTGTGCCTGCCTTTCTGTACAGGAATAGGCTTCTATATTATTAATTATACTAAACTGACCACATACAATGGTAGAGGAGGTATCAAGAATCTGAAATGGGTATGATAAAGTAACGCCCCAAGGGTGGCGATCATTTAAAAAGGGAAACCCCTTGAATGCTCATACATGTTCACATATAGCTACCAAATTTGGCAGGATACCCCACCATGGAGAAGAGGAAGTTTGGCCAGTTAGACTGCTCACTCCCACATAACAGTGGTGGACCCGAGGGGGTCACTTATAACTGAAAACCCTGTACACGTTCATACCGTTTGATGTACACTCACAGAGTAAAAAAATCTGGTAGGATAATCCATTATGTGGTGGGGATAGTTTTGAGGAGTGATTTTCTTCTTTCTTACTAACAGGGGTGGGGTTCCAGTGGTGTCACATAACTGGGAAGCCTATACACGTTCACACTGTATTACGTCGAGCTACAGAACTTGTCAGGATAATTCACCATTGAAAAAGGGGTTTACGGATTACATTGCACACTCCCTCGAATGATAATCCAAGCAATGACGGGTCTTTCTGTGTGCTTATATATCTATAGGACGATGTAATAATGCTCAACCTCTGTGTGTCTGTCCACCTGCTCATCTATAAAACGAAAGGGGATATACGATACAAAGATATGTAGAAAAATATAAGTTTATAAGGATTTTAAAGTTGTTAAAATATGTGTATTATTTACTTCAAATGAAAATCAATTTGTATATGCCAATCGTAATAGATTAATTTCTTTTTTTTATATATTTATATAAAAACATTCTCATGAACAGTTTTGAAATGAGAAAGTATTTCATTTATATATAAAATTGCTAAAGTTCAAGCTAAATTAATGCCATCTCAGAGCATATAAAGTGTAATATAATAGCTTTCAAGTCTCCCCAGTTGGCAGTTTATAAAATTTCAAAAGAAAAATTACTCAACTAGTGTTTCGTTTGCAAATAAAAAAGTATACAAAATTTAAAAGTTGACCTTAGAAGGATAATTCAAATAGAATATTACTCTCGCTGTTACTTTTAAATTGTCGAAATGTAATGAAACCCTGTGGAAATCTGAGTGACAATAACGTATCCATACTTTTTCTCTATGGTTTAGCAAAACTGCATAAAGTGTTTATATGAGTGTTTAGTATTTTAATCCCTACAAGGCATATTGCAATTTTGCAGGGGACAAAATCCGATAAATAAACGAGAACAGTTTCAGTAAAGTCATGCAATGATATACAGAAACCTATACAAAACCGAAACTTTAGTGCTGGATATGAATATGTGAGGTTAATTGTTTTTTATATTAGTAAGACGTACTATCTATAAGAAAATTATAGTTGTAATGACAGGGTGAGGAAGTTACGGATGACGGGATAAAGAACCCGATAGAGACAGACTGAGAGCCAAATTTACACGCATATATATTGCAAATTATCTCAGAGAATTAATAAACATGAAGATAACCTTACGTTTTAATAAATATTTTACGGCACAAAAGCGTTTTAAATAAGGCCGGAAGACTCATCAAAAAGCTCACCAGGAGTCAATCGTTGAATTTCTATCGAGTGTAAAACAAATGTCACGCAAGAGCGAAGACTTAAGTGGGGAGTACTTATAAAATTACAACGAATGGATGAAATGCAATATATATATATATATATATATATATATATATATATATATATATATAATTAAATGAAGGCCGAATGGGATGACGAGTAAAAAAAAGATTACAAGTAAATTAAATGTTGTAGACTATATAGAATTGTATAAAATATATGTACAAAATAAGATATGTCGTGAAGTTAAAATTTAAAATATATCCCCAAATAAGTCCATAGATTTTACGAATTCCTTCTGTCGACAGAGATCGGGCGTGCGTGAAAGGATAGAGACTGACTCCCGAATCCTCAGATGATTCGAAGAGTCAGCCCGGTGTAAAATCCTAAACCAGTCCATTTTATATGCATTGCCACTCGCTGGATTTTCAGAGAGGCGCTGACCAATAGCAGATTCCAATGTGAACGAGGGATGACGAGGCTTACCTACTCTGATGATTGCTAGAACATGTTGGTTTATTCTTGTCTGTAAATTTAAACGGGTTCGACCTACATAGACCTAAGAGTTGAATTAATAAATCACATTACTATTTGTAATGTAGGGTAAACCATCCTTCACAACTGAAGGAAATGCAGACTTAACACGATAAACCGAGCGAAGAGCAACAGATGGGAAACAATTAGATACACACTTGATAACAAGTCTACCCAAACACAGACCAGGGTCTCCAAACCAAGGGATTTTTTTAATAAACAGGACACTATGAGGGACAAAAAACTGTAGGATAATTGTGAGCTTTAACTTTATTATAAACTAGCAGGGAGACCCAACCTTGCCTGAAATCGAATGATGATCAACGAATATTACACACTCCTATATTTTTATTATCATCGAAATCCATGTAATTGCCCGGGAGGAAGCTTCACATGCATTCTTGCAGTAACTTAGTCCAAAACATGTTATTCTACATTGCACTCTAGAGAACATACTGTTTCTTCAGAAAAGTATTTATATAAATTTCTTTCCAGTTAACAAATAAAAGCATTAAGAAATTTATTTGTGCGGTTTAAACCTACAGACTACGTCATGCAAAAAAACAAAAAAACAACAAAAAAACCTAAATTTTCAAGTCTTATAAAATGCTTTGCAGTTAATGAAAAAAAAACACGTGCCAAGTTTGAACCTACAGATCACTTCATGCCAAAAAAGAAACAAAAAAACACACTATCAACTTACTCAAAATACAATTTTCACGGCCTGTTGTTCTATCATTGTTGCTAAGCGACGACATGGAAAAATAATCTGCACTGATGATAGATAAATTAAAATAACAGTTTCGATTATCGGTAATTATCGGGGGTATTATGAGACAAAACTTAACTAAGATTACTCCACGACTTATACACTAAAGTTCAGTAAATTTTAAAGAAAATATGTTCAGCCATTTCGGTAACTATAAGGAAGGAACTTACACACAAATTTGCATATATATATATATATATATATACTAGCAGGGGGTACCCGGCGTTGCTCGGGTGTTTGGAGTTGTGTATGTAGGAGGGGGTCCTGTTTTAATATTATAAAAAAAAGCACGATGTTAAAAAATTGGAAAAACCTAAACAAAGTAAAACCGTAAAAAAGAAGAAAGAAAGAGGAAAAAAGGTTAGGGTATGAGGATGGGCTCGAATCTGAAGCATCGAGGCTAAGGCGGAAAAAAGGCTTGACACGTTACCTCTATGCCAAAGAGACAATCAATGAAGAACGGATGAAATTAACCCTTTAAAACACTTGCAAGTGGTTGAAACTAACGTCAACCTTTTCTAGATCAAACATGACGTCATTGTCGTAGTAGCAGGAGGAGGCAGTATTTAGGGTAAAGGAACACACACACACATTTTATATTTTATATTCATAGATGCCCCCTGCGCTGGTTTAGCTCATATATGACGCGTAAAATTGAAAGGACTAAAAACAAAACGAACGTCAAAGAATACCAGGAAAAAAGAGGGAAAAAACAAAAAGTTACTGCGTAAAATTCAAATATGTTTATTTAAATCTTTTTTTATTTTTTTTTATTAAATGGAAAAACAAAATTCAAAAAAGTAAAACTTACCGAGTATAATGAAAATATGTTTATTAGATTTTATTTATTTATTTTTCTTTGGTTCAATGAAAAAGAACAAAAAATGAATAAATAAAACCAGAAAATTGACCGTGTTTTTTATTTGTTTTAATGTTTGTGTCGCTGTTAATCAATTTGAACGTCGTCTGATTCCAATAGCGATATCGTAGTAGTAATTGTGCTAAGGAAACTCTCAGAAATGAAATGTATAGCAATAAATAATAAGTAACTAATCCGAAAATAGGAAGTTAGCCCCCCTAGTATCACGTATGAAATCAGTGCAAACATAATAGAAGCGTAAAGACAGTAAATAAAATATTAAAGCGACTAATCGGTGCAAGATTTGAAGAACGCTGGCGGCTGACTGTTAAAGTTTCTTGTAAAAACTGGAATCCAATGTTAGTTCGTTTCGTTTAAGTAATTCTTCGAATCGTAACCCCCCACCTCCTACAAAAAAAGAAAACACATAAAGGAAATAAAAGAAGGCGAAAACGAAGACAATTATAAAATGGCACAGTAACCCACAGACTAACTGGAATGGAAAGGCGCGTTTCACTCGACGGAAAAATGCCAATCCATATTTTTTCACTAAGAACTCAAACCAGTGTTCCTCGTATATTCCCCTGTTGACGTATCCGCAGCAGTGTTAAGTGGTCGCGAGCGGAGTAAGAATCGAATAAAGAGAAAAGATTTTGCAACTTCCATTGATTCTAACCGATTGTGGCCGTCAACTCTCACCGGAAAAAATATACAAATGTACGAATATCAAGGAACTGTAAGGGTAATAGGCCTATAGCACACCTCCGATATTGTGCTGAACTGTGGGAACATTACATTTGAATGTAATGTCGTGATTTTTAATCTTATTAAGGTCAAACCCACACGGGAAAATGAGTTCATGTTTTTTATACAGAAGAAGATAGATAGAGGAAGAATAGAAGAAGATAGATAAAGTAAGGTAGATAAAAGATTGATAGATATAAAATAGAAGAAGATAGATAGATGGATAGAAGAACGAGAAGATAGAACATAGATAGATAGAAGAGAAGAAGATAGATAGACAGAAGAAGATAGAAGAAGAAGAAGGTAGAAGAAGATAGAAGAGAAGAAGAAGATAGAAGAGAAGAAAGTAGATAGAACATAGAATAGAATATAGAAGAAGAGAAGAGAAGATAATATTATCAACCAATTTCTCCTGATAACCATTGTAAATAAAAATGTATTTAATCTTCTTTAATTCACAATCCAGTATACTAGAAGAACAGATTCTAAAGGCTCTATACACTAATGTCTGAATGAGCCCTATTTTTCTTGAAGTAGGGACGAATGAACACCAATTTGTGTAGAGGCCGGTAAATGTCGGCTTAAGATAAACAGTCTTAAGAAGATAGTTCTTAGCACGTTCAATTAAAACGTCAAAAAAGGGCAAGCACCCGTCATTCTCATCCTCCATAATAAATGTTAATGATTTATGGAGGGGATTTAGTTTGTCGGAGAAATATCGGGAAATGATATACTGTTAAATAGTGCAGACTCATAATATCCAACAAAAATGTCGGCTAATGCCGGACCCAGGGGACTTCCCATCTGAACCCCATCAATCTGTCTATCCATGATGTTACCAAAGCTGAATTCTACAGCTTTAGTACAGATTAATAGGAGTTCAACAAATATATCTCTAGGGAAGGGTGGGGGGATTAAATCACTGCTGTAAAGGGAGTCAGCACAAGTATCTATAGTCTCTTTGTAGCAGGACATTGGTAAATAAACTGGATACGTCGAAAGAAAACATAAAGCTCTTCTCAACACCGGGTTGAAATCCCTGTAAGTAATCAACTAATCTAAATGGGTCACTTACGTTTATACAAAGATATAAATAAATGAGGGCATAGACGGAAATACGGGGTAAAAGAAATAAACCTTAATCAGCAAATCGAAAGGTTTAAATTCAATCAGAGAAAACTTTTTTCTTTTTTTTTTTACATAGGAATCACCACATTATCAAGGCCAAGAGGCCACTCAAGGATAAGGGTTAAAGAGTGCACAGTAGAAATTGGACAATATAGTAATCAGTAGTAATGAAAATTCGGTAAATTTGATAACTTATATGGAACGGCTTATCAAGAACTTATTTACGTTAGACTTGAACACAACCATAGCCGTTACCTCAGATCAGATCAAATGATGGAGGAAAGGTGTAAATATCCGCAGATAAATTATAGAATGGATTTATTTTATTTCAAGCAATAACGAAAGGGTTCTAATCTTAAAATGCAGCTTGTTGATAGCGGACAACTGCTATCAGTAGTGAGAGAAGGAAGCCGTGGCGTAGTTTATACAGTATTTAGTAAAATTCAGTCATCAGTTACAACACCCGGAGGTTGAAGAGTCAATCTTACCTGTGAGCAAGAGTTAACATACATTCGTAATGTTTTGTTATTACATTTTCACCCCAAGAAAGGTACATTGCAACTTTGTTGTAGGGGGCTACTATCAGGGACATAAGCATCAGGGGTACTATGAAGGGAGTTGGGCAGCAAGATGTCGTTCACGTTGCACTTGAACTTCTGTATGTCAGTACAGTTGGTGAGGCAGGGACCCGGCAGGTAATTCCAAAGTCTAGCAGTCCTGGGGAAGAAACTACTGGAGTAGAAAGCTCTCTTACATCTAGGGATCTCTCCTGTGAAGGGGTGGGATTTAGCTGCTGATCGGCTTCGTCAGGTGTATTTACATCGAGGGACACAAGTGTTTGCAGTTCGTCAGAGCATTCACCGTTAATTTATTTGTAGAAAAGACAGAGAGATGCAACATTTTGTCGATGGGACAGGGGCTGATGTTTAGATGACAGTCCAGGACCTATCAGATTGGCGACTCTCTTTTGAACCTTGTCTAGAAGCGAGAGACTAATGGCATTACGTATTACGTAAAACTTCTGGTACTTGTGCACTTAGCGAACCAGACGTAACTAAGCAAGCGCTCGGCTTTGTCCGGCGCATGACGTCAACAGCCGGATATAACCGAGCGTTGCCGATTAAGCAGACGAGATAACCGCAATCAATTGGAAGACTGTAACAAATCAAGAAACGCTTAATCGAGGAGAGTTTTAAAAAGATAACCGACGAAATAAAAATGAATATTACTAACCTTGCGGACCAGCTACAGACCCCCGAGGCTACCCTAAACTTTTGCCAGAAACGAAAATAGGTGGCAGAAGAGAAAAGGTGTTTACATTGCGGCCAGGATTGTGTAATAGCAAAGAGAGCAAACCTTTCCAACGGTTACGGTTGGAGGTGTAGAAGTTGCCGCTGTTGGACCTCCATCAGGAATGGGACCTTCTTCTCATATTCCCGACTGACCATCTCATGCATCCTAAAAGTAATATACTTATGGGCTTTCGAGATGGCCTCGACCAAAAACCTTCATCGCGAATGTGGGCTACGTTCTGGCCACACAATTGTGGATTGGAAAAATTTCCTGCGTGATATATGCAGGGACTATTTTCTCAGGAATCCCCGGCAGATTGGAGGCCAGGCCATACGGTAGAAATCGACGAGTCCGTATTTAACCGTAGGAAACACAACGTCGGCAGACTTCTGACACCGGTCTGGGTCTTCGGTGGATACGACCCCACCGAAAAGGAGGGTTTCTTGGTCACTGTACCAAATAGGAAGGCCGAAACCCTCCTTCCACTAATAAAAAAATACGTTTTGCCGGGGACGACGGTCGTATCAGACTGTTGGAGGGCTTATAGCAAAGTGGGAGGAGATGGGTATCACCATTTGACGGTGAACCACAGCTTGAATTTTGTCGATCCCGTAACACAGGCAACCACAAATCATGTGGAGCGGATGTGGAAGGAAGCCAAGCAACAAAATAAACGAGAATGCGGTACCAACCGGGAACTTTTGGACACATATCTTATTGAGTTTATGTGGAGGCAAAAGTTTGGTAGGCAGCCTTTTGACTCCATATTAACCCATATAGCCGAAAGCTACCCGGTTGGTAAGGAGGAGCTTCCTATCACAATCGCTACCTCTTCTCCGTCTATTTTGTCGTCTGAAGCCCTTCAAAAGTCTGAGGAAAACATATCCTCCTGAGAAAAAAAAACTGTATATATCTCGCAGGGATCCCGGTAAAAAAAAAAAGTCCTTGTTTCTGGGGGAAAAAATGACAATATTTTTTGTTTTTTTACGTTAGACATTGAGAAAAAAAACCCAAACATTTCAGACGAAAAAATTTCCTATTATTAAAAAAACTTTTTTATTTATTTATTATTTTTGATAACAGAAAACAATTTTAAAAAATAATAATAATAATTAAATTATTAATAAAAAAAACATAAATGAACGGTAGGTTTTTGCTTTTTATTTATTTAAATTTATGTTTCTACATTTTACAATTTCATCGTAGTTATTTTGTTGTAGCGTTGTTTTTATTTAATCGGAAACGCTCGGTTTTATCCGGCTGTTGACGTCATGCGCCGGACAAATCCGAGAGCTTGCTTAATTACGTCTGGTTCGCTAAATGCACAAGTACCAAACTTCTTTCTAGTCGTCATTGATGCACCGTAAGGATAAATCTCTGTGTATAAAATAAAAAGTTCCGTTTTAAACTCCGTGTAGATTTCTGAGTTCGACAGAAAAATTCCTGACATAAAAGAAAAGATTTACGAGTTAAAAATCTCCGAGTCTGATAAAATACACCGAAAGAGGATATATACCTAGATATACTCATATGCAGTCAAAAGACATAAATAAATAAATAAAAAAACTGGCTTGTGTTAAAATGCGATTGATTTTAATTGATTTGATTATGAGAATATGAATGACAAAAATACAAAACGTTTTACTTTACCATAACTCATGACACTATCGCTTGATATGTCTCCAGATTGACGCCATGGTAGGTAGTACAGTAATGAACGGCATTTGTGTACATTTTTTAATTAATCGATAGTACTGTCAAGCTAACTATGATATATACCTCCCAAATGGCACGATGATGTTACAGCCAAACATATTTCTCAGCACAAAGCAGACCACCTTCTACATATGGATGTAGGTTATTATGCAGCAAGCAACTGAATAACCATCTCCATAATCTAACTTTGTGTTTTATAGTTTGTTACATTACAACGATTTCCCAGAACTTTTTCTAGAGCCTGATTATTATTCAATTAATTGATTTTATTGTCATTGAAATCGTTAAAATTTTCAATTTTCTTTTCACCAAATCGATTGATTACCTGAAGTAGTTTGGCACCCAACAGTGTACCGGGAGGAAGCTCCACATGCCTCCCCGCACTGACTTTGTCCGCAATAGTTTAGTCTATAATGTACTGCAGAGAATTTACTGTTGCTTTTATAAAATTATCTGTAAATAATGCCTACACTTAAAGTCTAACATACAAAAGCCACGAATTAGGGTTCAACTGTGCTCTAACCAGACATTCGTTGAAAACATGCCCCTGTCTTTTAGAAAAGTAAACAGTTAAGTTTTAGACTGTTCCTTTTTGTTTTTGTAGACATGAAACTTTACGAATGAACGTTTTATGTTAAGGTGTATAAAAGTGTTAATTTTGATAAAAATCGTGGTTTGTGTCTTTAATTGGATTCTTTCGACTTTTGATATTTATCAGATGCGTTTTATGATAAAAATAATTTATATAAGAATACATCCAGACGCATCAAGTATGGTGTGTAAAATTTTGAAGAAAATGTTAAGGCAGCCGTTTTCGATTAAATACTGAACGAACTCAAACATACATAAAGTTTCGCACACACACACACATAATTTCCTTAGTGAATATTCTAAAATGAAGCCTTGGTTTGCAATGTTTACTGAGGATATAGACGCTCTGAAAGTAATATTCATTGACCTTTATTGAGATACTCCCTCCCCCAAAAAAGTTTCAGCGTACATATTATATGTGCATATTTTATTCTAATCGTAATATATGTAGGTATATGTTTCTCTCTACATGAATACACATATATAATTATATCTGTATCATTATACATATATCTGTACTATGCATGTGTGTGCATGATTTAATATATATGTTAGACAATAAATTCCTTAGAACTTCTGCATTGATTTCTAGGCTAACCTCCTTACGATGTGCATGAATTCAGCTTAGTTGTCGATTTGTCCACACCCATTTATACCAATGGTAAGGGCGGCATGCTACTGAAATCAGGTACATGTTCATTTCTTTTCCTCCTATTAAAACTGCATCTTCTGCTGCATTCATTTTGAACACAAACACACACACACACACACACACACACATATATATATATATATATATATATATATATATATATATATATATATATATGGGGAGTACTGTTTTGCACTTACTCTTTTTTTAATCTATATCTCACTCGCTATGATCATTATTACATTTCTTTTAAGAACGACTTTCCTTTTAGCGAAGTCAGGATAGAAATGTTATATTGACCTCCCCCGCGGCTATACATGACGGTTCTGATTAACGTCATTTCGAACCCCAATAAAATATGTCCGTTTGTAAACGGTTTCCTTTTCATTGAAACGATAAACGCGGCTACTTTCACTGTTCATGTCATATTCCACGACCGTATTAGAATACACGCTTGGAAAGATTCCTATATAAATTCCTGAATATTTATCTAAATAGCAATAAATTTACCACCTGTCGTTTATTTAGCTTGGTCTTTTTAATTTCTATGCCTTATTTATATATTATACGCATAAATATTATATTTTAATTCCTATAGCAACTAAGCCATGTCCATGCTGGTATTAAGTTTTTTTTTTTAAACAATTCGCTGAGTGTAAGTAAAGAATTACTCGGGCTAAGATCAGTTGCAAAACATAAAGACACCCAGTGAAGTACAATAAAAAGTAGACGGCTTATCACGTCTTTAAAAATTGTTTTCAAACCTACTTATTTTTAACATAATTCATTCGAATTCGTAAAATAGTATCACATAAAAACGCACGAGGGTCCCCACATTCCAAATTTTGCCCCTTTAGCAACGCAGTTTTCCATGTGAAATCTGATTAAAAAGTTTTCCATATACCTGAATGTTCTAGTTACAAAATTATATATATATGTATATATGTGTGTGTACGCGTGTGTGTATGTATATATGTATATATATATATATTTATATATTGTGTATATATACATATATATATATATATATTTATGTATGTCATAAAAATATGTTTTAGTCATTTAGAACTGCATCAAAACTTCAACGCCGACTCATTTTATATCCAAATTTAAAATAATTATTACAGTTTATTCATCATTTCTCAGCTAAATTGTGCAAAAAATATTAAATTTTGTTCAATAAAACAAAAGTTATGTTGAAATTTGCGGTGTCAAAACTGTCAAATTATGTAAAGAGACGATCATAGATTACAATAGAAAAGTGTGAGCATGAAAGTAATATTGTTAAGCTTAAACATGGAAAAGTAACTAACTAGTTGTTAAAATTTGAAAAGAAAATAAGATATTCAAGTAAAAATATATTAAATATACAACTGAACATATTGCAGCACTAGAATCGTTTTTAATTCCATTAATGACATTATAAAGTCAATTCATAATGTTACTGTATATATATATATATATATATATAGAATCATGCGTATATATAAATATACCTGTATATATACAAATATTATTATGTGTAAAATTAAATATATATGTATAAATATATATGTATAAATTTAAATATATATGTATTAATATAAACACATATAGATAATTATGTATATAAATGTATGTATGCATATATATAAATATATATAGAAACATATACATAATTATGTATGCATATATGTATACACAAATTTATACATGTATATATATAAACAAATATATGCATAAATGTATGTAGATATATAAAATATATGTTGATTTGTGTGTAAAAGAAGAAGTGTATATTATATTATATTATATATATGTATATGTATATGTATATATATGTATATGTATATGTATATATATATGTATATATATATATGTATATATGTGTATATATATATATATATATATATATACATATATATATATATATATATATATATCAGAACAAACGGGGCACCACGTTTCAATTTTAGTCTATCTATCTTTTAGCATGCTGTTATATTTTTTGGAAAAATATAACAGCATGCCAAAAGATAGACTGACTCAAATTGAAACAGATTTTATAATGGAGATAAAAAAACAAAATCTGCCTTGTCCACGACTAAAATGCCAGTTTTAGTTTGGTGACTACACTGTCTCCCCTCAATATTTTTACTGATGAGGAAACTGTTTTTAAATGACAAAACATTTGTTACATTATTGTCAGCATTTATTGTCAATTAAAATAAAATAAACATCGTTTCTAGAACAAACCGTACAATCTAGAGGATTTTGTTTGTTTTCCTTTTGGAACTTATTTTTAATTCAAAGTTATTAACACGCACACATACATGTATAATTAAACATACAACATACATAATATATGAATAATTTGTAAATATTAAATATACATAGACAATATAGATATAATGTATGATAAATATATAAATAACAAAGTATATATATATGAAATATATATATATAATAATAATTATTTATACATCAAAAATGTTTTATATATATTCAATATACAATATATATAATATTTATACATATATATAAATGTTTTATATACATAAAATATTTATATATACATACATATAAAATAATTTTATACACGTATAAAATTATTATATATATATATATAATAATTTGTCAGCATTTATTGTCAATTAAAATAAAATAAACATCGTTTCTAGAACAAACCGTACAATCTAGAGGATTTTGTTTGTTTTCCTTTTGGAACTTATTTTTAATTCAAAGTTATTAACACGCACACATACATGTATATTAATATAAATATGTATATATAAAATATATATAGAAAATATTTATATAGAAACTAAATATTAATATAGCATATGTATATATATATATATATATATATATATATATATACAATAAATACTTTAATTATTCACATATATAAATATGAAATATATACCAAAATCTATATATCTATAAAAGTGAACGTGTCTGTCTGCGTGTCTGTCTCTGTACATTTACCTACACAATAAGTATGTCAATTTTCAGTCAACACTCGAAATTTGATATACAGTGTACTGAAATTTGAGAAAATCTTTGTAATCGGTTTTCGGCCAGAAACTTGGCGATTAACGCGTCAAACTTAAACAATTTGACCTTGGATATTGATCTATCTTAATAACTAATTATATACACACTTTTAGTCTAACAATGCAATGTTTTATTTTTGATTCAACATCTCTCGCTATATTTTTATATTCCCTAAACCTGAAAAAAAAGTTGCTTATTTAACAGCTATTGAATTAACGCGGTCGCTTACTTTGAGTACTAAAACTATATTTAGCAATCGGTACCTTAGTGTTATTTGGAATGGATTTGTAAATATATAATTTTGTATCTCATCTACGCAATCTACGCTTCCTATACACAATTATCGCTGTATATTTTAAAGTATCTTTTTTTTTTACATTTTCACCCTAAACAAAGCACAATGCCGCGTTCATGTAGGGAGCTACTATCAGAGGCATAATCAACAGGCAAAAATATATCCGTACTTATTTAACTTGAACTTCAGTACAGTTGAGAAAACAGGGGCCCTAAAACGAGTTATAAATTTAGCAGTTCTTGGGATTAACCTTCTGGAGTAGAAACCTCTCTTACATCTAGTACATTCTACTGAATAGGGGTGGGAGTCAATTGCTTGTCGGGTTGGTCGGGGTGTTTTCGTCGAGGGGGTACAATTGCTTGCATTTTGTTTGAGCATTCATCATTAAAGTACTTGTAGAATAGGTACAGGGATTTAATATTTCATCGATGGTACGGACGCTGCGACATAGATAACAGTTCAGAACCTATCAGGTTGGCAACTCTCTTTTGAATCTTGTCTAGTAGCGAGAGACTAGTTGCAGATCCACCAGCTCAAATATGACAACAATACTCCATACATGGGCGAATGGTGGCTTTATAGAGGTACGGGATACTTTCGGGCGTTTGTAGCTTTCTAGCACGGTAGAGGTCCTACCTTCTTCGCAGCGGTCCTGGTAATGGTCTCAGTGTAACTGTTTCAACTTATGTTTCCTGTGAACGCTACGCAGATCAGTTTAAAAGAAGTACTTTTAGGTACTGAGTCTTTCGTCATTGCTATTGGTGATGGAGAATAGTTTTTGTTATTTATGTTTCGACAAATATAATGTCTGAATTTCACACCTGATGAAGTATTTATTCGACTCCTGAAATGGGTACGTATTATCAGAGTAGACTTTGTGTTTATTACCGGATATGTTTTATTTCTTTTCTAATTCTGAGCGAGAAGAAATATTTTTGTTATTATTGCTACTCTAATGAATAGGACTGACTACCTTCGAAAGATTCTCGCTTATATCTGGTACTTTATATTAGAAAAGAGTTGCCTTGATGAAGTCCGAATGGAAACGTAATTCAAGATGACTTCCAAGTACGAGTTATGCATTTATATATTTTTAATTAATTGTTCCAAAATCGAATTTCGTTGTCAGATTTGAAATATTAATATACTATAAAACTCCGTTTTGCGGTTTTGCTATGCTAATACACATATAAGGTATTATAATGCATAAAATTCCCAAGCACGTTGATTGTTTTGGCCCGGGCCTGAGATACGCTTAAATGTTATTTAATTCGTGCAGATCACATATTCTTGCCATAGTCAACTCTGTCTCGATTATGCTCTTGTACCGAATATAAAGTAGCGATATCAAAAGTAAAAACAAATATGGCTATGATTTTATCAGCTAGTATTGAAATCGAAGAATATAACTCTTTAATCTCATTTCTTTGCCACTGAGCTACACCCGTACGCATAAACAGTATACAATAATGTTATATTATCTATAAATATAGGTATGTACTGGTAAACATGTTTAGTCAACTGCACATGCTGCAAATGTCAACTACTTTTGTTATCAATTATTTCCCATTTAGCAGCCATTTTTGCCGACAAAATCCCAATGAAAGTGTGATACAAATGCATAATATTTTATACTTTTACTCTTTAGATTAAATATTCCGAGACGACATTCGTTGAGACATTTTACACATACAATGTCAGAATCGCTTATATATATATATATATATATATATATATATATATATATATAAATATATATATACATATATATATATATATATATGAGTTTATTAATAGGTATTTTTGCTGCCCTTCCACCCATTTCACGAAATAAAGTAGCCCACATCGCGACAATTTTTTGTAGTTGTTTTATGATCGTGTAATCCGATATTTAATTATCTAATCTTTCCATCATTCCTCCGATATTTATTTTATACAAGGTGCAAGCAAACAAGAACCCCTGGAGGGCCCATGTAGTTTTATAATCATTAAGATAATTTAAAAAAAAGATACCTATTCATTTTATTTGTGCAAATCAGAGTTGGAAACTCAAATTATAATTACGGAATAAGAAGAAAAACATTATATGTAGGCACTGCCAGAAATGACCGAAAAATCAAGTTGTTGTTTTTTAAAACGAAATTACATTTATTAAAATCCATTATTTCTACGTAACTTTTTTTTTACAGAAAGATAAAACCCTCAATTTTATCATACAGAAAACAGGATAATGTAAAACTTTTTCTACTATTTCTAATTAAATTTTAAATGTTAAATTTTCCCAAAAAGTTAACAATTGACATTTTTTGTCTTGCACAAAAAACGTACATAAATATTTTTTAAAAAAGGTTTTTGAAATAATTAATTTATTTATTTGTTGTCTAACTAAGATTTAGGGTTATTTTCTATGAGAATATGCAAAAATATTATAATATAAGTACCTGGATTTCAAATAATTCCACTTATTTATATAGGCAATCAGTTACTTCGCGTCGATCTAGAGTCTAGATCGACACTGTTTACGTTTGTATTCGATAAAAAGCAAACTATGGAAGACCAAACAGGCCAAAAAAACTTATTTTTCAGTAACGAAAATGTCAATGTATTATTAACGCTGAGGCTGGCCAGTACCAAACGGGTGAGCATTTGTATGAGTTTGGTTTTTAATGTGTATGTGTGTGGGGGCCAGGCTCCCCAAAATGGGGGGAGGGGCAATTTAAAGCAGAATAAAAAAAATTATTTCAACGCGTTTGGTCCACCGTAGTCGAAAGGCGGCGAACGTTTTCAAACGGGATCGAAAAAATGATGCTATTTTTAACACAATGGGCACAATATTTATCGATTTTTTTGTATCGATTCTTCAAAGCATGTCCTGTTTAATAATGGTCATGCATTATTCGGCTCGCTTAAAAAATTGTTTATTTATCAAAGATTTTAAAATGGCTTTTTTCGTATAAATATTATTTTTTTTTTGTTGTATTGCTTAACTTAAATTAATTAATTTACTTAACATATTCACCGAATTCCACACTTCAAAACTCAAAAGCGGGATAATTAAACACAATCGAAGTTCTGCTATTTAGACGTCAAAATAAGGTATGCAAACATTTTTTTTTTAAATCTATATTTCTGTCCCTTACAACAACACAATATGTTGTGTTCAGTTTCAGATGATTATTTTAAGCATATTTGTACCACCTCAAAACAAGGGGGGTTGTAAGTAAAAATATGTATATATATATATATATCGTTTATGAAAAGAGTACACTGTTATAAAGTTCATTCTTCTCTTAATAATCGCTGAAAATGTCGTATTGATCGGATAATTACCTGATTTTTGGTAAATTTTTAAAAATACGGTCCGTCACAAAGTACTTACCTGCCCCCCCCAGTTTTGGCGGTGCCTAATTATATGTGTGGATATTACTAAATCTTAAATAAAAGAACATTTATTTTTATAAAGAAGAAATCGCGGTAACAAAATATATAAAGACAAGGACTGAAATATGGATGGGCTAATTTCGAATCTAGTTATTTCTGTGAAATTCTTTTTACTAATAGACTTTCTTTAGATTCACTAACTTCTCTTCTATAATAGGATTCCGTAAAATGAAATCTGAAAAATAAATGGCAAACACAAAATAAAAGCATTAAAAAAACGGTAGTTACTTATCCAAACAAATTGAACTTATAACGAGTAGATTTACAAAGCAGCACAGGTGTGGCACAATGACGTAGCCCCTTTTAAGAGAGCTGGGGGCTGCTACATTAATAACCCCTATATCTAGCATCTAACCTTGTGCCTGACTTTGTGTAGAAGTAAAAACTTTCATGCAGGTGTTTTGTGAGTTTAGGAACGTTAGATCATGTCGGTTGGGTTTGAATGACAGGTGTTATGAAACATTTTAAAACAGTTGACGCTTGGCTTCTTGGGTCGGTGGACGCGATCTAAGCATGTGTCCGATTTCCGCTGGTTTTCTAAAAATATGCCTAGTATTTGTTAAATCTTAATTAAATTAAAAATGCATTTGTACCTATGTCATACAATTATTCGATTTCAGCATACCATTAATGCAGAGGATGGAAATATGCCGGCAACGACCACACATAATGCGATCTATGCCAGACAGTTATAGTCAACGACGTATCGAGGACTTTTCGTTGATGTTTCCAGCATGTGTCTATCGTTTAGATATCGTTGGATATCGTCTATTCCCTGGGAAGCTGGTTGCGTTCCCAAGACGTTCCTCAACCAAGTAGCTCCCCGGGGAGCGATAGTACCACACAGGAACGTCCACGAGGTGTTGCTAGTTGGAGAAAAAAAGAATTAATTTGAACGTGAGAAAATACCGAAATATATATATATATATATATATATATATATATATATATATTAAGTAATGTGATTTATAATTTAAAAGTTTTAAAATTTTTTAAATTTAACAATCAAAATTTAATTAAATTAAAAATCAGTTTCATAAGAAGGAACAACAACAAAGTCAATTATCTGTACGATCGTTTCGGAAATCCGTGCTTTTTATTTGTGGTATACATGAAGTCACGTAGAATAATTATACATAGTTTTTTTGGTAAGCACGGTCTCCTCATCAGCAAATTTAGGAGGATTTCTATTGAATTGAAAAGACACCAAAAATAAACCTAGCATTAAAAGTAAGGCAGAAATAAAAAAAAATAAAAAGCACGGATTTCCGAAACGATCGTACAGATAATTGACTTTGTTATTGTTCCTTCTTATGAAACTGATTTTTAATTTAATTAAATTTTGATTGTTAAATTTAAAAAATTTTAAAACTTTTAAATTATAAATCACATTACTTAATATTGAATTAGCTCTAGGACATTTAACTATCGAGCTTATTATATATCTAAATTACAACGAGCATTTCCTGTATTTTAATTAAACTAGTAATTTCACTATTACATTAAAATACACTTAGCTCTTTAGACTATTATTCTAATCCCCTTTAAATTATATATATATATATATATATATATATATATTGTATGTGTGTATATATGCATATATATGTGTATGTATATATAAATGCATATATATGTGTATATATATCCATATATATGTATACGTATATATATGCATATATATGTATATATATGCATATATATGTATATATATGCATATATATGTATATATATGTATATATATATGCATATATATGTATATATAAGCATATATATGTATATGTATATATATGTATATATATGCATATATATGTATATATATGTATATATGCATATATATGTATATGTATATATATGTATATATATGTGCGTATATATATATGTATATATATATGTGCATATATATGTATATATGTATATATGTATATATGTACGTATATATATATGTATTTTTATGTACATATATATATGCACATATATATATATATATGCATATATATGTATAAATATGTACATTAATCAGCACATATACCAGATGCAGATTACGCAGACGATAGTGCTTTGTTCGCGAAACACTGCTGTTACGTAAGCTAGAAAAGTCTGCAAATGACATTGGTCTCCACATAAATGCGGATAAGACAAAGTTCATGACTTTCAATGTGAAGGGAGAGATCAGGGCTTTGGTTGGATCAACACTGAAAGAAGTCGATGAGTTTACGTATCCGGGCAGCAACATAGTTTCCACAGAGAGAGATATCAGAATTCGCATCTCAAAAGCATGGACCGCATTGGATGGGTTACATTCAGTATGGACATCAAGACTGGCTGATAAACTGAAAAGGCAGTTCTTCAGGGCAGTGGTAGAGTCTGTCCTTGTTTACGGTGCTACAACCTAGACACTCAGCAAAAGATTGGAAAGAAAACTTGACGGCACATAAACCCGTATGCAAAGAACAATATTAAATATATCTTGGAAAAATCACCCCACGAAGCAGCAACTTTATGGCAATCTACCTGCCATATCTAATACCATCAGAGAAAGACGCCTACGATTTGCCGGTAATTGTCTGAGGAGCAAGCATAAATTGGTGAGTGATGTATTGCTATGGACTGCACGACACGGACGTGCAAGAAGAGGACGACCTAGATCCACGTACATCCAACAAATAGCACACAGCGCAACCTGTGAACCTGAAGATCTGAGGCAACTGATGGAAGACAGGAAACTCTGGAAAGGAAGAGTCATATTGGGCCGGTCACGGAGCATGTCATGATGATGATGATGTATATATGTATACATATATTTCTATATAAGACTTCTAAAAAATAATAACGCGCAATGCATCCTCCAAAAATCACAGAGCATCAACATTGCCAACTTATCGAACCACCAACTTGCAGAAAACGAAACCAGGCTATTAGCTAAAGGGCTCTCATTCTGCCCATCCAAAAACCTGAATCCGGTGGACCTATGCTATGACATGGATGACTATATCCGAAGAATAAAATTAAAGAAATGCTTCCATAATAACAACCAGCAAACAGACACC
>NC_136486.1:140839235-140859235 GCF_053919585.1 Euprymna scolopes
CGTACCACGATCAAGAGCACGAGCGTGTGGTTATGAAATCCTCCCCCATCCTCCCTACTCTACTGACCTTGCACCCTCTGAATTTCACATCTTCCCAGCAATGAAGTTGTTTTTTTGAAAAGAAAGCGTTTCTCAGATGATGCAACATTGATTTCTGAAGTCACGTCGTGGTTAGAGGACCAAACTGGGATGTTCTACAAAAACCGTCTCCAGAGCTACACCAAATAATGAGAGAAATGCATAACTTTGGGTGGTCCCTATGTAGAGAAGACTAATAAGTGTGCGAAGTTTCGATGCTCTACTGCTATAGAACATGGGTTCGGGACATTACTTATTGCACGGCCCTGTATATATATGCATATATACGTGTATATATAAATGCATATATGCATATATATGCATATATGTATATATATGCATATATGTATATATATATATGAAACATGTATATATATGTATGTATATGTATATATATGTATATATATGTATATGCATATATATATATATATGTATATGCATATATATATATGTATATGCATATATATATATATGTATATGCATATATATATATGTAT
This sequence comes from Euprymna scolopes, assembly GCF_053919585.1. Lineage (NCBI taxonomy): Eukaryota > Metazoa > Mollusca > Cephalopoda > Sepiida > Sepiolidae > Euprymna > Euprymna scolopes. The sequence continues at coordinate 140,839,811 of NC_136486.1, forward strand.
ATATGTGTGTATGTATATATTTACATATATATGTATATATATATATGTATATATACGTATATATGTGTATATATATGTATATATGTATATATAAGTATATATATACGTATATATGCGTATGTATATATGCATATATAATGTATATATATACGTATATATATGTATATATGTATATATACGTCTATATATGTAAATGTATGTATATATACGTGTATATATACGTATATATATATATATATTTGTATATATATGTATATATATGTATATATTAGTATATATATATGTATATATATGCATATATAATGTATATATACGAATATATATGTATATATACGTGTATATATGTATGTATATATGTATACGTATGCACATATATACGTATATATATGTATGTATATGTATGCACATATATACGTATATATGTATATATTTGTATATATGTATATGTATATATGTATATATGTGTATGTACATGTATATATGATTATGCATATATATGTATATATATGTATAACTATATATTTATATATATATGTATAACTATATATGTATATATATATATGTATTCATATCTATATCTATATATATATGTATATATATATGTATATATGTGTGTGTATATATGTATGTACATACATGTGTGTATGTATATATATGCATCTACATATGTATATATATGTGTATATATATGTATTTATATATATGTATGTGTATATATATATTTGTATATATATGTATGTGTATATATATATATATTTATGTATACATGTGTATATATATGTATGCGCATGTATGTATTTATATATATATATATGTATATATACATATATATGCATATATATATGTATACATAGATATATGTATGCATACATAGATTATGTATACATGTATATATATATACATACATGTGTGTATATGTATGTGTATATATGTATATATAGTTGTATATATGTATATATATGTAAATATATATATGTATATATATGAAAATACATATGCATATATATGTATAGTATATGTATGTATATATACGTATATTTATATATATATATGCATATATATGCCATCGCATCTGCATAACTTGATAATTATGTATATGTGTCATATATTTCTTTTTTGTTAATTCATCTCTCATACACATATTTTTTTACTTATTCGCGTGGGGGCGTGTATATGCGTGTGTTTATAATGAAAAATCATTAGAAACTAATTAAAGTGTGCACGTATTTCATATGTTTTGCCTTACTAATTGATTACATATTTATTTCATAATTATAAATAAGTAACATATAATTATATTTAATGTGTACAAGGTGTATACAAGTTCTTATGAGTAAGAACTTTGTAGTATTAGTATTTAAAATTATATATTAAACCTAAATTATCGACGTGCAGTGCATGTAATTTACGCGTGTATGAAAGCACTATTTAATAAAATCCCGATGGAGTCTCATTTTCGATGAAAATAGTCCACATCCGTTCACACATTAACACTAATGTTATTACACTACTTTATATTTATATCTTCACTTCGTTTTATTGTTGAATTTACACCTTGTCATGTTTCCGGTCGGAGCAACATTTTCTGAACGCGATTATATTTTTCCAAAGATGCCCTGTCCATCGATGGGATATGAGGTCTACAAAGACATTAAGTGCAAATCGTTAGACCCTGTCATTGACTGTGAAAGAAGAGGAACATGTTTGACATTCAGAATCGCATCGACGAAGATAACCATGCATTTTATTTTTCTGAAAACAGCGCCATAAAAAAACGTCTTCTCTTAGGTTCCAATTCAAAAAGTGTATTTTATAGACAACAAGTCTATTTAATAAAACCCAACTAACAAACATAACCACAATATACCAGAAGTATTGAAAATTAAAGTAAAAAAAACTACATATTAATAAAATTAATTTCAATCAGAGCGATAAGATTTTGATAAGTTGATCCAGAAACAAGGGTAAATAATATATTTCATAACTTTTTCATTAGCGATTGAAATCTTAAAGTACATCTTTTAAATTCTTCGGCATAACGTTCACAGAAAACATCAATTGAAACAATTACATTGAGAGTATTACCAGGGCCGCTTCGAAGAAGGTAGGTTCTCTGCCACTATAAGCCAACATTCACCCATGTATGGAGTATTGTTTTCATATTTGGGCTGGTGCATCTGATACTAGTCTCTCGCTCCTAAACAAGGTTCAAAAGAGAGTCGTAAACCTGATAGGTCCTGAACTGTCATCTAAGCTTCAGCCTCTGTCCCATCGGCGAAATGTTGCATCCCTCTTCCTGTTCTACAAATACTTTAACGGCGACTGCTTTGACGAACTGCAAGCATTGCACCGCCTCGACGTAAACACCCCCGACAAATCCGACAAACAGCTAAATCCCACTCCTTCACAGTAGCGATCCCTAGATGTAAGAGAACAATCTCCTCCAGTAGTTTCTCCCCCAGGACCGCTAGACCTTAAAATTCCCTTCCGGGTCTCTGCTTCCGCAACTGTACTGACATGCAGAAGTTTAAGTATAACGTGGACCGACATCATGCTGCCCAACTCCCTATGTTGTATCCATGTAGCTTATATCCCTGATAGTACCCCCCTACATCAAAGTGGCAACGTGACTTGTTTGGGGTGAAGATGTAATTAAAAAAATAGACACTTCTGTTCACACGCGACAATATGTCCAGTTGTAGTTATACTTGACGATGCATTCAAATAGATTTTAAAGTACCTGATTAAACAGTAATCTTAAAAGCTAAACGAGTCTGGTATTTCCGTAATCAGGAAAATTTATATGAAAAACACTTTGTAATGGCCAAAATAAAATATGTACATAAAAATCGAGTTTATATATTGAAAGAATATCCAAGGATATTTAAATAGATATGTCATGTTTAACTTTGTCTTTCGGCTGTGTGTCATTGGTAATTTTAGAGCAGTATTCTCGAGTATATTTTACACTAAATATTTAATACGCGTTTTCATTGGAATATCACACATCATATTCTAGTAATAGAATTTTGACCGCTATTGACGCTGATCTTTATCACAGGATATTTTTGTTTATAAATGAACATATGCGTTAATTTTTCTGCGCGTAGAGAATAAATGTTTTCCTTCCATGATTTTTTGTAGACATGTTTACATTTTGTGACTGGTCATTTTCCGAAAGATTATTCTGAAGTATGACAAAAATTATTCCAGTTTTTAATCCAGTTTTATTTCCTCGTTCAATAGAATTTTTGGTATCGATGTGTGTCTACGAAAATAGCTTTATTATAATATATCTGATTAGAATAAATTAATTTATATAATCATTATTTCTTTTTCATTTATTATGGGATATTTTTCGTTTCATCTTTTTAAAGAATTCTCTTGATGGAGGATTTAAGAATTCTCTTGATGACTTATAGAAGAGTGGGTGTGACAATTACAAATTCTAACGCTTCCACTTAAATTTTATGCCATCTTAAGTGGCTATTTTATACATTCAGAAATTACATAATCTAGACAAAGGAATAGTAACAATTTCGTAATTATTTCTATTTTATAACGTCTTATTAAAACTATTTGTGTGCATGGACGTTTCACGCATCTGGGTACTTAAACATTACAATTTTATTTATTACTAGTTGGGGTGCCCGGTGTTACACTAATATTTTGAGGTGTGCGTTGAGCAGATAAAAAAAAGTGGTAGTAGGCAGGCAGGCTCGAACCCGTGTCGCGAAGAAAAGAAAGTGAAAGAAAACCTGACATCTTACAGCTACGCTATGAGGCAACATGAAGTGAAAAGTGTTCATATTTTGTGATATCAATCAAAAAGTATACTTGCTGAAATAGATAGTAAAGTGAATCAGTTCACGCAGGCGCAGACATGAACATCTGATTGGAAGCCAGTTAAGCATTTCCCCACGAGGTTGAGGAAAAACAACTCCCTTCAAAAAGGGGAGCTCTTGCAGTGTCTTAATGAATAGCAATTGTCTGATATGAATGGGTCCCCCCCCACATTCATCATAGCTGGTTTCCTTCAAGACGTTCCGGTCGGTCATGCCACATCATCTATCTTTTTTGCTACCTACCTTAACTTCTTCACCAATGCTACTACGTCTCCCTCGCCAATAAATGGAGTCACCATGTCGGGGATGTTCATATTTTTGCCATGATTACGGACGAAATAGCTGGACGTGTAAAAATTAAAGTTTTAAATTGCCGAATACGGTTTCTTGCATTTATTTACTCTTGTCTTCCAGTGGACTTCGGGCTTTGATACATGGTGATTCAGAAGTAATATATATATATATATATATATATATATATATATATATATACACACACGAACAAGTAGTTAATAAAACATGTTAAAAAACACTTTAAAAAGAGTTAAAAACATTTAATTTAAAAAAGGAAGCACAAAGTAAGTGCATAGTCCTGGTTGAGATTGCTTTATTAATGTTAACTCTTCAATATTTATAATATACTTTAGTTTTGACATCTTGGATTATTTTGGTAAACTTTATTGTAATTCGTATTTCATTGTATACACAATACTACTATTACTAATTGTAAAGGCCGCATCCCGGGGGGTACTGATATATAAGTAACCCCGAGATGCAGCATTTTAAATTAGTAACAAAGTACAGTGCAGTACATAATACACATACATATAATCAAATAACATTATGAATAGCATAAACAAATAACACCGTAATGCGCGTCCCATACCGTAACCAAGAGCCGGAAAAAACAGTTATCCACATCGTAACCTACAAAATGCGTATCCTAGGGCAACAGTATCCCGGGGTCCTACTGTATATATCTACAAACACATACATAATTATATATATATATATATATATATATATATATATATATATATATATGTATGTATATTACGTCATGAGACAGATGCCACACATGTGAGTCAATTCGATGGCTTTAAGTTAGAGTGGGTGCCTATACGAACTGCACTTACTAGGTGATTTTTGTCATGTTTTTCGAACTTTAAATATGTACATTTTACTTTTATCAGAGTTTTCACGGATGAAGTTATTTTACATACCAAGAAAAGGAAACGTTTCAACTAATTTTCTAGAAGTATTCTTCTATCTGTACAAATTGATTGGTAGGTGTGTGCTATTCAACGAAACTCGTGTAATACGTACTTCATAAAAATGTGAATAAAGTGGTAATTGAATACATACTCTGGTTGTGAAATATTGACTCACGGTATATCTATATCTATCTATCTATCTATCTCTCTCTCTCTCTCTCTCTCTCTCTCTCTCTCTCTCTATATATATATATATATATATATATATATATATATATATTATCTGTCTACATATATGTGTATGCATTGGTAATATAAAGAGTATCTTCTGTTTCCAAGGTCATGTATTTTTATCAAGATATTATCTGTGAAATTGATGCTACTAAATTGTTTATGCATCGTTATAAAAGAAGACAAACCTATGCGTAAATGCCTTTGATTTTCAACGTAATTATCACAAAGATACTCACACTCAAAAACAAATCGTTATTAAAAAACAAAACAAAAAACAACGAAAAAGAATTGTTTTCCATTAAAATTTTACCTTTGGGTATTTATTCATAATATTTTCCAATCAGTGTAAAACAAAGAATAATATCAGGAATTTTGATTTAATTCAGTTTTTCTCAAAACTGCCTTTTGTTCAGCCAATATTTCCTCGTGTTTTGTCTTTATTCTTTTACATTTTTGAATTTCAATGCAACTTACTAATTTTTTGTTCTTTTCTTCACTAAAGACGTAATGTCAATCCTAGTTTATATTCTATATGACAATTATATACATATTTTTAGGTGTTACATGTCTTTTTGTATTGTTAATTTTTTTAACACAATTGTTCCCCTCTTGAATGTAATTTTTACATCGCTTCTACTAATGAATATTCCGACTTTTTTTCATTTATGCCCCGCTGAACTATTATTTACATAACTTCGAAAGAAACACTTTATTAAAACCAGGAGAAAGACTTACTCTATTTCTATCAGCGGTGAGTAGGTAAAATACTATAGTAATTTGTAATTGTATTGTCTACACTGGATATCGAACATCTAGAAGCGGATCACTTAGAACTGAGTATTAATTTTCACCTATGTGCCTTGTGTCACATTCTTGTTGCTCTACAAAGTGGGCTTAAACGTCAGCTGGCAGTGGTTGTGTGAGCAATATTAAAAATGAGAAAAGTAGTTTAAATAGTTTTAATATGTATCATAAGTTCGCATCAAGAATATATCTTACTGTTGGTTGTTTTTGTCTGTCTCCATTTTGTTTCATTTTTCTTTCCATTTTCTCCCCACCACAGTTCCTGTTTTGTCCTTCGTAACATTTATATTTCATTATTTCGTCTGTTATCTCTTCTCTCCGTTATAATATTATCTATAGTCCTCATATTCTCTTTAGGCAATATACATAATTTTTCTACTCTTAATAATGATTACGAAGAGGTATCAATTCCTCTGTGCAAAATTCTTTTTACATCTGCCCGTAACCTATATATCTACTAAGACACGATTAGTTCATGCATTAATGTTATTAAGCTTGTTTTTCAACCACTAGTCTCAGTCTCCTAAAATTAATATAAGTTCAAATAATCTCAATACTCTCTATCTCCAGCCCCTGTTATATCACCCCAATGTTGCATTTCCCTGCTTCATTTTAAGTTATTTACTTAAATGTTCTCTGATGACCGTGTTTTGCTATCATCAACCGAGGTACTCCCGACCAACTCAACATTAAAAAAAAAAACGTGTTTTAATTTTACAAGTCCCCAAAGTCCGGGAGGATTTCGACTTGATTTTTTTTATTTTTTATTTCATATAACCGTTTGGTTTTCAACATAATGCATTTGTACCTATATACTAGATATTTTAATCTTACATGAAAAATATCTCGTTGCAGAATACACCATTTAAGATAGCCAAATTCTGGTTTCAAATGATTTTGCAAATTGTTTGTTTCTTATTTATTATTTTGTGCTTATTTGCTTCTTAACATTTTTGACTCACATTCTTGTTATGTGTATTTTCGCCATTCCTTTTTTCCGCGAACCTCTTGGAAATCATCTATTTTTCTTTTGTTTATCGAACACCAATTTTTCAACATTATTTTTCCTTTCAGAAATGTTTTACTCGCACCAATGCCTTTCCACTGATTGTACGACAATCCTATTACTAAGATCAGTGCCCAGTTACAGAGACATTTAATCAAGCGTATGATTTATATATAAAAGAATACTTAAGTAAAAAAAAAAATAAATGTAGCGAAGAATAATCCTTCAAATATTACAACCAAGGAAAAGGTCAATCATTGGAAGAGGTATGGTAGGGTCAGACCAGTATGTTTAGACAGTTTAAGGCTGTAAGATACACGAGTTAAATTCAATGTTTATATCGTCTTTACAATTATTGGCAGTCGACGATCATGTCAACAATCAGAATGTTAAAAGAGTGAGGAAAAGTTTCACAATGTTTTCAAAATAGAACTTTCCAATACAATTTATTTCTCTGATATGTACAGACAAAGATGTGGTGAGTATATGTATGTCTGATTTATGTACAGTGGTCAGAAAAAGCCTATGAATGTTTAGCGATCTATTGCTAGATTGCATATGGTCAACCTGCATGGTACATGACCTCACTAAATCTGAATTACGTGAATAAAGAGTACATGACAAAATAAATAGTAGAAATAGACAAATAGCGTAAATACTTAAACATGATAGGTAGAATGGACTATGGACAACAGAATATGTATATGGAGAAAAATAAAGAGAGACTGAGAGGAATAAATTGTGAGGAAGATAGGGAAAAAAGAGTATATGGAATCAGGGAAAAGAATGAAATGGGAAAGGAAAAAAGAAAGAGGGAAGGTACAAAGGAGAAAAGGGGGATAAGGACGAAGGAAAACAATGGTGATAGAGAGGAAAAAGGAAGCAGAGAAATGGAGAAAGAAAAATAGAGATAAGGAGAAAAGAGACAGAGGAGAGAGCAGGAAAGGGAGTGAAAGAATTTTGCTAATGGAACTAAATAGAAAGCATATGGAATATTACACTAGCAAGAAAGATCGACCGAACAGAACAGATAAAGTGTATGTCGGTAAATAGATAAATGATGCTTACCCAATCATTCATATTCTGTTGTTATTTTTTTCTTATCACCTTAAACAATGTGCATTACTATTGAGACATAAGGGAGTTCTCTAAATAAAAGGCCCTGCCTAATGGGACATTATGTAAAAAGTTTAACAGCGCGATGTCTGTCCGCGTCACAATTCAATTCTTGCATGATAGTACAGTGGGAGAAGTAGGAAAAAAGGAAAATTTGAAAACGTATCAGATTGAGGAAAGAAACAAACATAGTTGATAATTCCCCGGAATCTGGAAACTTCTACATCACACACTGGGATTTTGTTTCTTTTCCGGTCATTTTTTTTATTTTTATTTATTTATTTATTGTTATTTTTTTTTTTTTTTTGCTTGTGGGCTCACTACTTATCATGGCTAGAAGGTCACTTTAGGGTAAGGGTTTAGTGTTAGGTAGTTGGTGAAAAATTGGTTATAGTGGAAATTAGGTTGCGGTTGAATAGTTAGATTACAGCTCTATAAGAATTTATTCACATTTGATTTGAAGAAGCGCATATTATAGTAAGTTACACGTGGTATTGCGTTCCAAAAACGGAACGTTTGTAGGAGGAAAACTCGGGTCATAAAGCATTCGTTTTATTTCCGGAAAATAAATATTATTAAATTTAGTTGCAGTTAAGCGAGCGTTATACTCCAGGATTCAGGATACTTTGTCGGCCTTTGAAATGGTGCTATATGTATAGTCCATTTTCTGTATAAATATTGAGAAATGATGGAAGGTCGTTAATGAATATCAGAAAAAAGATTGAACAGGGAATGGATCAATGAGGCATTTGTAAAGTTCGGATATTTACTAATCAACGACAACTGTAATAGACTATTCAGAAAAAGAAGAATCTCCTCAATCCCATAAAGTAGGCGTTTGTGCCAGATCTTCTCAAATGTTTTTAGATATGTCATGAGTGATTGTTTCAAAAACAAAACCATCTTCAATAGATTAACTGATTCTGTGTGATATTACACTCGGCTAATGACTTCTTGCAACGGAAATTATTTTGTATGTCGCTTAATAGGTTAATTTTGTTATGGTGGCTGACAATTTTTCTGTTATTCACCGATCAAAGAAAATTATCCGTGACGCACAAGAGCCTAAGATGCAAAAAGTCATCTCGTATATACAAAATACTGAAAAGACTATCAAGGATTTCCAGGGTGTAGCGAAGAATATATCCTTAAGCAACTTTTGAAAAAACTTAGTTAAAATTGAGTTTAGTTCAGGTTTCAACTTTTGGAACGTAATGATTAGAAAGTTGTCTGAACCAGTTGCTTAGTTTGGAATCAAGGTCCCTGAGAAGTTTGGAAACTCATCTGACATATATAGTTGTCGGTCAGAATATTCTCAGTCCTGGGGGGAAAATCGAAATAGTAGATGCACATCTGGTCAGAACCCCGTGTGTTATGCCCGAAAACTTGTGTGAAACTTTGCTTTTGCTTAGCTACTTTAGACTTAACAGTTACGGCAAAAGACACTCGCGTTTTGATTACTTTTCGTCAGTGGTTGGTAACAGTCTTCTAAACGATTTCTGAAAATCTGTTTCGTTTAAAACAATTAAAACATTTATGTATATGGGTGATTACAGCAGCATATTCAGAAGTCGACCAGGTTTGACTATTAATTACTTAGTTGGTTATATATATATATATATATATATATATATATATATATATATATATATATATATAGCTATTAATACCAACATTTAGCGATTCTGTCAAGTCGGATTCTATGGAGGATATATCCAATTTGAGCATGGAACATACGAGTATATCGGATATGAACGTGTAGTGACCCTACTAATTGGGAATAGTGTTGCGACAATGGGACGTTACGACGTGGCTGTTTCGAAGGAGGGCAATTTGGTGTCAACTACGGTAGTCACATTTTTTATAAAGATTTTATAACTTTGTAAAAAACTGAAAAAAAAACAATAATATTAAAATATATTACTTATAGTGTTTTTCAGAAAAATCACTTTTTTTTCAAAACTCTTTTTGGTTAATTTTTTTCTAATTTCTTAAGGGTTAAAACGTGTGAAAATATTATTTGGTACTTATGCACTTATGTTAACGTGTTGAGAAAATAACGTTATTATTTAGATAGCTATTCTTAACATGGGAGGGGGATTAGGTTTAGAATTATTCTGTACTTTCACTAAACAAAAACATATCGCGAAACTTCAATTAAACATGGAAATGCTATTTTAAAATAACACGGTAATATAATTCGTACGCACAAAAGATAATCGTGTTATTTAAAACGAAACACAAAAACTAACAACTCTCGGTCGTCAAAAACAAGCTGATATGTTTATATTGTTGTTCTTAGTTTAACAAAAAGCACATTGTTTATGCACTTATGTTACCTTGGTTCTTTTAAATCGTATTTCCAGGAAAATTGAAGTTTCTGCGATATTTTCATTAAATTGTTAGGTAAAAGTACAACATTGTTACAAAACATTCTCTTTTACCAATGTTGAGAATGATTCTCTAAATAATAATATTTTTGTTTAAACACGGTAACATAAATGCATAAGCACCTTATTGTAAAAATTGGTTGGTATTTTTGTTTTACGGCATGTAAACCGTTTTCAGGTTATTTAATGCCGAATGCAGTGATTTCGAAGAACAATTTTTTAATAGAGTATATTTGTTTTTTAGTCGGTTTCTATTTTACCCATAGTTGGGACCGTACCAGGTATTACTACCCCGGAACAGAGTGGACCTGGGAGCAATGGCAATTTAAGAATGGCTCCACACTCCACAAACCCCACAAGCTGGGGCCTCACCATCGGATATAGTTTAAGGTCATATTCAGGACCGCCTTATTTTGAAGTTTTTTTTTAATTAAGAAATAGAATAGAAAATATAATTTCTTTGTTGACGACTGAAGGGGTTCTCTTTTTGTGTTGTGATTTAAATGAACACGCTTCGAATTGTTTAATGTCCATATCAAGTTAACTCTTCTTTTAAAGAAAACATCATAGTTTTGCAAAATTCTTTTGGGTTAATTATTTTATAATTAATTTTGTAAGGATTCAAAACTTGAAAATATTCTAAAAATTTTTATTGAAAAAAATAATATGAACATCTTCTAATTGTTAACGGGTGAGTGTTGCTCTAAGTAAACACGTTTTTTTCATTTCTTTTCCTTAAATCATTTTTTCTTTTAATTCTTATTTCAATTTAGTTTTAAGAAAATAATATATTTTTTTTACTCTACGTAAATAACATTTTCGTTTAAAAAATCTAAAAAGATAGAAAAAAATGGACTTTAATGATGAAACCTTAATTTGACGACGAATCATCCTCCCGTCGAATTGAGGATACGCCAGATCGACCAAGCAGAAGAGGCGACGCCGTGACGTACTGAACTCAGTGTTATTCTTAGTTTTAAATCGTTATGGATAGTCAGGTGATCAGAAAATCGCAACAGAGACTTAACAGAGGGTGTGAACAGTTCAGAAAAAAATTAGAAGTTTTGGGAATTGGCCATGAGTACCAGCAACACAAGTGGGTCTGAATAATCTGGTTACGATTGTAGGAAAGGGAAAAATCATGAAAATACCCCCTTCATAATTTTTTTTTTACTATTATCATCCACTTGCATTTCTTTTTACGAGTTTTCGTCCAATTATTCCTCTGGCCTTCGTCAGATAAACCGCGACGGGAGAGGAATGTTGAATCCTTCAACTACAGCCACAGCAATTGCTATTGTCATCTCACCGCGGTTTGGTCAACTTCTCTGACCGGCTTTTGGTGTGATCTAAACCGCTACCTCTAGACAATGCTCAACTGGCATCGTAGATATCTCGCATCTCTATCTACTGCACCATATTTTTGGTCTTGTTCATCCAATTGTCGGATCTGTTCCGATTGTTACATTTTTTAATTAATTTGGAACTATTTCGGAGATAAGTAATTTGTATATTTCTTATTCAATTATTAGGACTATTGTCCTCCTCGTGTCGTTGATATTACCTTCATCATATTCCAGGGGTCCGGGGTGCAGTGGATAGAGATGCGGAATATCGTATGCGTATTTTTTTCTGATTACAGTGAAGTTGGGGAATTTTATGGAGACTTCCACAAATTTGTTCAGACAATATTATGAGGAAAGGGAAGGATTAAGAGAGTTTTTTGCTGAACAATAACGCGGGAAGATCAGTCCGTTTCCATTAATATGACATCGAGAGGATCCACACCAACTCTTAAACTTCATTCTAGACTTCATGCCTCAAATGCCAATAAAGCAACTAATAATTTGAATCTCTTGATAGGGCAACATTAGTGAGTGTTACACAAATGTTCGGGCTCGGAAATATCAGGCAGATACGTCAACTCAGTTTTAAGTGTTTACCACTTATTAGTGGAACGACAAGTAAAGTATGAGAAAATATGGAAAGCATAATTCAGAAGGGCTCTTCAATTTACTGTTCATGCAAAACCGCTGAGAGGATAAACAGGATAATCTCCCCATTTATTACGAAGATTCGCTAATGAAAAATGAGAAATAAGTGACAAAATAAAGAGAGTGAAAATCTCACTTCTGCCGAAAAAGAATTCATAAACACTGTTTCTATTCTATTGGTCTCATTTCAAGACGGGGTAATTAAAAAATAAACAAAGTACATATTAAACTCCTAAAGTTTTCTAAATATCTGGCAGATATTGGAAACGAACAGAAAATCACTATCTCTATTATTATATAAAAGCAACACTCAACTGGGCCGATATTTTTTTTTTTAATTTGACACTTTATGTGCGTGGCTGTCTTCTTAGATAGGATTTGTAAGGGAAAGTGTTTCATACGAATCGGTACTAAAATAAATCTGTTGAACGTATGAACAGGCGATTTGGACTAAAGTTAAAGCTTTATTACTGAATTATAACTGAAGTTTTATTACCACTGAATTATTTGAGAAGTTTTATTACCACACAAACAGAATATATCTGCAGCCACGTAAGTGGCGAGCAAAGTTAAAACAGGGACTTTCGAGATTGCATCTGCCGCTAAAACAACTTCCACCGCATATCATTCGCTGGTAAACCATTGAAATAATGCTAGTTTTAAGACGTTAATAATAATAATAATAATAATAATAATAATAATAATAATAATAATAATAATAATAATAATAATACACATTGATAAATTTGATTAAACTTACAATAACTAGTAGTAGTTATAATTAATATCAATATAATAATTACAATCACAATAAAAGTCATGTAAGCGTCGAGTGTGTGTTTACAGTTCGTCGTAGCACATTTGATTAAACTTCTTATATAAGTAAAGCTACGCGGCATTGCAGTAATACGCCAGGATTGGATCTTGTTTCGAGTGAGAACAATATTAGATCGTAGACTCGTTTTAAGGCCCTATTAAATAGAAGAAACCTGATGATCGCTAAATGGGCCAATATGTAACACCAGTTTTTCATGTACAGGCGAATGCTGACTTGGAAATGGAATAAGTTAGATAGAATCCTCATTCTTTTCGATAACCTTAGAATGTTTGTTTGTTTGTTTCTAATCCATGTTACTTATGAATAGTGGATCGATGAGTTTATTATCTACAGAACAAAATAACGGACATAGCCCAAATTATTTTACAGTTTTCCTGTCACTAACCAGCGTTCAGTATAAGAGTAGAAAGTGGTATGTATTTCCCTCGTTCAATGAAAAATGTTAGTGACAAACAGAGGGATAGAAATGCTGGGGAAGTTTTGTTAAGAATCGATAGATCTGATATATCGTATGTTAGTTTTCTTTTACTTTGAAGTAGTATTTCTTTTTCAGTCCCTAACATTTACTCCTAGAAAAATATTCTCATTATTGAGAATCAAAATTATGATACGAAAGCAAATGCCTTCTGGCGCTTGCTATAGTGTTAATATAGGGGACCAAATTAGGACACTATTAATGCTAGTAGGCAGCACGTCTCCACAGATCATGAAAATATTTTGCTATTACTATTAACTGGAATAAAAGTAAAATTCAAATGTTTATCTTTAATCGCTGATCACATTAATATTGAAATACGAAAACAAATACAGTGTCTGCTAATTGAATATTTTATTGAATGTTGGTCCCTTATGGATTAGATGACATATTTTAACGTATTGCGTATATAAAAGTAACATTTGTAACCATTCTCTCTCTCTCTATTATATATATAAATATATATATAAACATATATTATATATATATATATTATATTTATGCATATTATATATATATTATATATTATATATATACATACTAGATATATAATAGATATATATATATATATCATATATATATTATAAAAGATATTATATATATTATATATATAAATATATATACATATTATATATACATATTATATATATATTGCATATATATATATCATATATATTACATAAGGTAATATCTATATATAGTTATTATATAAATGTATTATGTAAGATATTAAATATATTATATATATTATACAAGATATATATATTAAACATATATATTATACATATATTATATATGAGATATATATTATATATATAATATATATATTATAAATTTTATATATATATCTATAAATTATATATATATTATACTTATATATTATATAAAAGATATTATATATATTATACATATATATTATATACAAGATATTATATATATTATATATAGATGCATATATATTATATATAAACAATATATATATATTATATACAAGATATTATCTATATTATATATATTACACATATATTATATACATATTCTATACATATTCTATGTATATATTATATATGAATGTTATATATATTATATATATATCATATACACATTATATATATTATATATTAAATATATATTATACATATATATTATATAAATGTTATATAGAGATATATTATATACATGTATATATTATATATATATATTATATACATATATATTATATATATATTATACAAATATATATATATATTATATACATATATATTATATACATATATATATATTATATATTATATACATATATATATTAGAGATATATTATATACATATATACATTAGAGATATATATTATATACGCATATATATAATATATTATATACACATATATATTATATATATATTATATACACATATATATATTATATATATATATTATATACAAATGCATATATTATATAATATACATATATATGTTATATATATATTATATACATATATTTTATATATATATATATATATATATATTATATACAAATATACATTATATATATCATATATATACATATTATATATCACATATATATACATATTATATATCGTATATATACATATTGTATATAAATAACATATATATACGTATCATATATATTAAATTAGGTAATATATATATAGATATTACATATATACGTTTTATGTAAGATACTAAATATATTATATATATTATACAAGATATATATATATTAAATATATATTATATATATATTATACATATACTATATATATGATAAATACATTGTATATAATATATATAGTATATATATAAATAATATATATATATATATTATACTTACGTATTATGTATACGATATTATATATATATATTACACATATATATTATATAGAAGATATTATATACAAGATATTATATATATTATATATAGATGTATATATATTATATATAAATTATATATATATATTATATAAAGATGTATATATTATATATAAATTATATATATATTATATATATTATATACAAGATATTATCTCTATTATATATATTAAATATATATTATATATATATTCTATAAATGTTATATATATATACTATAAATGTAACTTATATATATTATATATATTGTATAAATTATATGCACATTATATACATTATATACATTATATATATATATATATATCATATATCAAACATATATTATACATATATATTATATATATATAAGTTATATACAGATATATTATATACATGTATATATATTATATATATATATTATATACATATATATATATTATACATATACGTATTATATATGTTATATATACATATATTATATATAGTATATACATAAATATTATATGAACTTATATGTGTAATATACATGTATATTATATATATATATCATATACATATACATATAATATATATATATATATATTTTATACATATATATTATATATATATTATATACATATATATATTATACATATATTATATACATATTTATTATATGTATATTACATACATATATATATTATATATATTATATACGTATGTATTATATATTATATACATATATATTAGATAAATTTTATATTATATATATATTATATACATATTATAAAGTAAATATTATATATATATATTATATACATGTATATTATATATATATATTATATACATCTATATTATATACATACATATTATATATGAATTATATACATACATATTATATATATATTATATACATCTATATTATATATATTATAAACATCTATATTATATATATATTATAAACATATATTATATACATATATATTATATGCATATATATTATATATAAATTATATACATACATATTATATGAATATATATTACATATATATTATATGCATATGTAATATACATATAATATACATGTGTATTATCTGTATTATATACATGTATTTTATATATATTATATACATGTATATTTTATTTATTACATACATGTATATTATATATATTATATACATGAGTATTATATGTATATATATTATATACAGGTATATTATATATATTATATACAGGTATATTATATATATTATATACAGGTATATTGTATATATATATTATAAACATGTATATTATATATATTATGTACATGTATAGTATATATATATTATATACATGTATATTATATATATTATATACATGTATATTATATATATTATATGCATGTATATTATATATATTATATACATGTATATTATATGTATTATATACATGTATATTATATATATTATATACATGTATATTATATATATAATATACATATATAGTATATATATATTATATACGTATATAGTATATATATTATATTCATATATTTTATATATATTATATACATATATAGTGTATATATATGTATTATATACATGCATAGTATAAATGTATTATATTCATACATATATATATATTATATTCATACATATATATATATTATATTCATATATATTATATATATCATACATATATTATATATATATTATATATATAATACATATATTATATATATTATACATATATATTATATATATTATGTATATATTGTATATATTTTATATATATGTTGTATATATATTAATAGTATATATATAATTTATACATGTATATATATATATATTATACATATGTATTATATATATTATATATAATATATGTATCATATTACATATATAATATACATATCATATATATAGTATATATTATATATATTGTATATGCATATTATGTATATATAGGACATATATTATATGCATATTATATATACATATTATATATATTATATATATACATATTGTATATATAAAATATGAATTATATACATATATTATATGCATGTTATACATAGATATAGATATCTATATATATATATGATATATAATATGCATACCATATATATCATATATATTATTTATATATCATATATATATAATTTATATCATATATAGCATATATCTATATCATATATATAATTTATATATATATATATACATATTATACATATATATTATGTATATTGTCCATATTTTATATATATATTTTACATATTTTATATATTGTACATATATATATGTGTATATATATATTATATATACATATTTTATATATAAAATAAAACGTCTTCTCCATATTCCCTCTGGTTCACCTGTCTGTTTTCAAGTAAGATCTTTTACTTTATTATTGGTTCATCAAATATTTTTGCATGAAAAATCCGATCCAGCATTTTGCTAATTCCTACCCTCTGATGAGAAAGCTAGTAGGTCTTTGAAACTCCGCGGATTTCGGACAATCCGCTGATCTAGTGTTTCCTTTTCTGATGTTTGAAGTTATTTGGAAGAGTGCTTTGTTTCATTAGATGTTTGCTCGTATGGTGTATAATAAATATATATGATATATATAATAAATTTAGTATATATTATATAGATGATATATTTAATATATATATTATAAATTATATATATATACATATATATTATATATAATATTTCCATATATATTATATATGTATTGTATATATGATATATATATTACTTAAATTATATATTATATATATATTAAATAGATATATTTTATATATTATATGTATAATATATTATATATAATATATATGTATATTATACAAATATATATAATATGTATATATTATACATATATATTATATATATTATATATGTTATATATATATATTATATACTATATACTATATATATATTATATATTATATTTCTGATATATATAATATGTATATACTAAATTTAATGCATATATATATTATATAATATATATTTATTATATATATTATATATATATAATATATATATTTATTATATATATATTATATATGTATTATATATTGTATATATATTATGTATATTTTTGTATATACATATTATATATGTATTATATATTGTATATATATGTTGTATATTTTTGTATATACATATTATATATTATATATATATGTATATATTATATATTGTATTATATATATTGTATATATTATATATATTATATATATATATTACATATATATTACATATATATTATATATACATATATATTATATATATTACATATATCATATATATTATACATATATTACATATATCATATATATTTTATATATAATACATATATATTATATATATACATATATATATGATATATATAAAATATATGTTTATATATATATTATATATATAATAAATATTTTATATGGTATATATTTTATATTATATATATATTATAAATATGTTGTATATATTTTATATGTATATATTGTATATATATATATTATATATATTATTTATATTATATTATATATATTACATATATTATAGATATATTTTATATATTATATATTTATATATATTGTGATATATATTATATATATTATATTATATATTATATGTTATATATATATTCTATATATATTACATATTATATATATAT
>NC_136486.1:140864235-141056735 GCF_053919585.1 Euprymna scolopes
CTCCACTTCCCCCTTGGATCAGCTAGTTCACCCTAGCTATATTCTACATCTTGGAACAGATAAGACGCATAAATTCAAGATTGAAATTTTGCTAGGCACCATATACATGTAAGTTATATTTTCAGGTAAATGTAGAATTTAAGTAGATGTTTTACTATATAAAACTACTACTACTACTACTACTACTACTACTAATTATTATTATTTTTTTTTTAAATAAGTCTTCAGAAATATTCTCCTAAACAAAAGTGTTATTCTACATTTCTTTGGTACTCCTTGAGCATTGAGTTCAACGGCGACCCAGCTTATTTGTTTATTTGTCACTCCTTTATAAAGGCTAAAGCATGCTCTGATAACATTCTTTCTATTTATTTACTTATATTGGCTTGACTTTTTGAATGAATATTAAAAAGAAAATTAACCATTTATTGATAATTTCATAATTTTACATACAAACAGAATTTAGCACTACAATGTACATGGCGAGACAAGCAAAAAAACTTGTGAATGAGGAAGGAATTTTAGCGTTGCCAAATACACGAAAAACTAGATTCCCACAAGAGATAAGTAATAAGGTAAAGCAGTTTTATAAAAGTGAAGAGGTCAGTAGAATAATGCCTTGGAGAAATGATTACAAGACTGTTTTAAAGGATGGGAAACTGGTTCAGGAACAAAAATATCTCGTTCTCTGTAATTTGAAAGAGGCATTTGAATTATTCAATTAAAGAACCAAGAGAAAATAAGCTTTTCTAAATTCGCTGAGCTTAGACCGAAAGAATGTGTGCTTGCAGGTGGTGCTGGGACCCATACTGTCTGCATTTGCACAGTTCATCAGAATATGAAGTTGATGATTGCAGGATCTCATCTTGCTAAACTGACTGAAGGAGAAAGTTATCATTTGACAGATTACCACCAATGCATACTTGCTGTTACATGCAATGAAGCATCGACAAATTGTTACTTGGGTGACTGCTCAACTTGCAACAAACTGATGGATGATTTTGTTTTATATATTGAAATTTTTCACAAAAATTCAGTTGATTATTTTGTTTATAAACAGTGGTTATCAACTGATAGAACCGTTCTACAAACTCTATCACAATCCACAGACGAATTCATTGAAACTTTCCATGCAGGCCTTCAAACATTAAAGAAGCATAATTTCATTGCCAAAGCACAATCAAATGTTTTTTTCTGATAGTAAAGGTTCTTTGAGGGTTGGCGAAGTCTTAGAAATAGCAGATTTTTCAGAGAATTATTCATTTGTTTTGCAAGATGCGGCTCAAGGATTCCATTGGAATAATGATCAAGCTACATTGCATCCATTCATCTGCTACTATCGAAATGGAATTGACCTTGAGCATATTAATTTTGTAATAATATATGATTGTCTCAAGCATGATACAGTAGCTGTCCATTTGTTTCAAAGAAAGTGTATAGAACAATTAAAAGAAATTCTTGATTTTGATCTCCAAAAAATGATATATTTCTCTGATGGGGCTGTTACACACTACAAAAATTTAAAAAACTTTATAAATCTGTGTCATCATAAATCTGATTTTGATATTGATGCAGAGTGGCACCTTTTTGCTACTTCTCATGGAAAAGGACCATGTGATGGGTTAGGTGGCACTGTTAAAAAGTTAGCAGCAAAAGCTAGCCTGCAGCGACCCTATAATGAACAAATAATGACGCCAAGACAACTGTATTTTTATGCAAGAAAAAATATATCTGAAATACATTTATATTCCTCAACTGCAGAATGGAGAGAGGAAGCAAACATCTTAGAAGATAGATTTAACAATTCCTCTTCGATTATAGGAACACGAAAATTAGATACTTTCATTCCTGTCTCTCAAAGAGAAGTGGAAGTAAAAGCAGTTTCAAGTTTACAAAATAAAGGAAGAATAGTTCGAATCACAAAAAGAAACAATATGGAGTCCGAAGATATTAACAGATTTGTGACAGCACTTCATGGGAGGAATTGGTAGTTAGGATGTGTACTTGAAAAATATCCAGATAATGGAACGGTGAAATTAACATTTTTACAACGAAATGGACCCTCTCCATCTTTCTATTATCCATCACATCCAAATATATAAATTTTGAAATATTCTGATATTCTTAGCTCAGTTGATCCAATAACTGAAACAGGAATATCTTATAAACTTTCAAAAAATGAAATGAAAAAGGCATCAAATATTTTAGAAAGAAGGATTTTGAAAGAAAATCTAAATAAATACTTTAACGTTCATTATTATAAAAAAAAATTTCAGTAAAACAGATTTTTCATTCTGTAATATATTGCAATGTACACAGATTAATTTCTTGTGAATGTCAAATGTCAAATAAATTGTTTACCATCGACATCAAATGTTGCTTATGCTATAAACAAATTAGATCTCAACACACTTTTTAGAATTCTCTATAACATCATTTTCTGTATCAAAATCCGTGTTGTACAAGAAAATTATGAAAATCATTATAAAACAGTTTGACTTGACAACCAGAATTTGCATAAAATTAAACATGTCAAGAAGTTTTTTAGAACATTCATTTTAAAAGTTTTTCATTGAAAAGTACCCATAAATAACATACATTGCCTTTTTTTGGATTTAGAATATAAATCATCGAAAAAAAATGGTTCACCATTGAGATCACATATGTTTTATGTTATAATTTATTAAATCCTTAACGCCTTTCAAAATTATTTTTTATTATATGATTTTTTCCATAAAAATCTGTTGCTTAAAAAAAATTGAAGAAAATTCAGTTTCATCAACATAAATGTTTTTATATGGATTTTGTGACCATGGTTGTATGTACATATTAATCAGCATTAAATTAGCTTTACAAAGATATCAAACATGACCATATTGTGAAATACCAAAATGTTTTTATATGAAGTAGCAGGTACTACATTCCGCCATTTTGAATTTAGCCCACTTCTTTAAAACGCTTGTAGGAATGGTTCCAGTTCAAAACCCATCATGAAATTTGAAATATATACTGTCATAAGATAGACAAATCTTTTGTCAAAATTTGAAAAAAAATTCAAATAACGTTTTTTGAGATAATTAAGGTTAAAGGTCAAGGTCAAAGACAACTTTTTAAAAATTTGACCTTGAAAAAAATATCCGCAAATAAAATGGTAGATCAATCCAAGTACTTTAGAATGATATATGAATGAACTTTGTAGGCCCATAAATAACAGAGATATCGTCTTTTAAAGCTGGTCACTTTTCCATAAAAATTCACATTTTTTAAAAAGGTCAAGGTCATATCTCAGAAATCCCTTGACCTTGAGATGTGTAAAAGGTGCCATTCAATTCCTATTATGGAGATCTATAAGTGTAGCAAATTTGAAAAAAATCTGTGTCAGACATAGTTTTACCCCTGTCGATTTGACATGGAATGAGCCATATATATACATATATATACACACACATATATATGCATATATACATATATATATACATATATATACATATATACACACACATATATATATATATATATATATATATATATATATATATATATATATATATATATATATATATATATATATATATATATATATATATATATATATATATATATATATATATATATATATATATATATATATATATAGCGTTTCTATCTAAATGTATGAATTACTTTCGTGTATCCATACATATTTGCTCGTCTCGTCTAGTGTATATGTAATTGTATTGTGTTCATTTTCGGATCTGTCTGTGCAGCTTACACAAGTAATATGATTAACTAAACGGAACAAATGAACACGAGACGGTCCTTTTATGTATAACGTCTTTGTCAGCTTTGTACGAGAAAAAATTACATACTTTATTTTATAGTCTCCCTCTCTTCAGGTGACCTTTACCTGAAATGAAGGCCTCTTTGAATAGAAGCACTAAAACGCCGAGATATAGTTTAAAGATTTTAATTTCCATGACGTAACCTGTCTCGGAGTCTGTACGTTTTATTTTTGCTTTCTACAGCATTCCTCTATTTGGTCCATTTGACGCTACCGTTGACCACCGAGACATAATCCCCTTTCCACTCACTGTGTAACTCAGATTGCTTACTGGACATCTCCTACTAACTGACCGAATCAGATACCCTATGTGATTATATGATAAACCGTTTCTTTTTTACTGTCTTACTTCAGCATTACGTCACGTGCCCGTCATAGTTTATCGTGGACTTTAATCTTATTGTTTGCTAAACTAATTTCTAGCGGTTTTAACTATCGTCGTCAAATGAACGCGTTGGAATGCCGTTCGATCTACTTGTTTTTATTAAACTCGTCGTTTTAAAACGTGGAATTTGAAATTCGTTCATATTTGTTATGAAAACGGTGTCGCTGTTAACAGAACTTAAAGATTCGATTCGGACCACCTGTATCTATTAAAGTCGTCGTTTGTCAGCGAGGAATTTAGAGGGGAATCCTGCTGTATTGAAAAGAAAAAGTCGTTTTTAAACGAAAATTATTTTATAAAAGTACAATTCGAATCAGATTTTATTGTTTTAAAAAAGTCGTCACTGTTAAAAGAACTGAAAATATGATTCGAACGACGAGTATGTATTAAAAAGTTATTTTTAAATACGAAATTTAACAGGAAATCGTGTCGTGCTGAAAAGGAGAAAAAGGTGTCGTTTTTGAACGACAGTTATTTTAGTGAGAGTACAATTCAAGACGATTTTGTTTTTGAAGAAAAAGTAGTCGCTGTTAAAAAGAATTACAATGCGATTGAGTTCAGGAGAACCGGATGGAACGTGGGTAGAGCGGGGAGTGTCGCCGAGAATCTGGTCCATGTTTTCTTTTTCGATTAGGAGGTATTTCGGCATTGAAATAGGATTCCTATACATACATAGCTCCTAATCGAAAAAAAAAGCCTGGACTCAATTCTCGGTGACACTCCCCGCTCTAGCCACGTGCGATTGAGTTCTCGAGAACTGGATGGAACGTGGCTAGAGTGAAGGGAAGGATTTCATAAGCACACGCCCGTGCTTCTGATCTGGCGACATGCGAGTTGTGGACCGAAGCGTTGTCCTGCAGGAGGAGGGTACCTTTGCTGATCTTGCCCCGCCTCTTGATTTTGATAGCTTCCCTTAATTTCCTCAAAAGTGAAGCACAATAGGCTCCTGTAATTATGGTACCCTTTGCCAGAAAATCTGTCATCACTACTCCGTCCTAGTGCCAGAAGACTGTGAGCATGACTTGCCAGCTGAGGGTTGCGCCCTTGCCTTCTTTAGACGTGGTGAGTTCAAGTGATTCCACTGCATTGACTGGGAGCTGGTATTTGGATCATAGTGATGGACCCAGGTTTCATCCTATGTAATCAGTTTTTTGAAAAACGTTGACTCATTTTCTTGGCACATCTCCAAATTCATCCTTGAGCACTCAACGCATTCTCTCTTCTGGAATGGTGTGAGCAGCCTGGGAATCCATCTGGCAGACACCTTATGAATATGCAAATGGTCATGAATGATAGTTTCCACATACCCTGTACTACTCTTGACATATTAAGCTATATGGCGAATAGTAATACGCCGATCTTCCAAAATGGCAGCCTTAAATTGACGGACAGATGCCGCCTCAATGGCAGAAGTGGGCGACCAGGTACGGGAGCTGTTTCCACAGACATCCGGCCATGTTTGAATTCACAATGCCAGTGTTTTACAAGGTCATATGATGGGGCATTATCACCATTAGTTTCTTTCATTTCATCAAAAGTCTCATGTGGTGTGCGTCCTTTCAAATACAAAAATCGGATCACTGCTCGACATTCAACAGGCTCCATTTCACACCTGACTTAGTTCAAACACCTGTAAAAAAGAAACCACAATTAGTTCAGAGCTGTAATTTGCCACATAACCCGTAGAGATATAAATCCATACACAGGCAAAATTTCAGCTAGATCAGACAACTGGAAGTGGGTCACAGGCATTACTTATTGCACACCCCTCGTATCAAAGTTATTGTTTCTGTACGAAGCGGAGGGGCAATAATGTGGATTACAATAAAAAAACATGATTGTTGAAATTAATAACATATCCACAAATTATGAAAAACGATAAAATGTGAATAAATCGATTTATGTGTTTGTAATAGAATAATCAGTCCAGAAAGAAATATCAAAATTGTTATTACATAGCTAGTATTTCCGTGATACGGGGGGACATTGTGGGTTAAAATTATGAAAAATGGTTGTCTACATTAGTAACATATCCAGAAATTATGAAAAATGGTGGAATGTGAATTGGTTGATTTTTTTTTAATGAAATAATCGACCCAGAAAAAAAGTCAAAGTGATCATTTTCGTAAGGGAGGGGCGATAATGTGGGTCAAAATCATGAAAAATGATTGTCGAAAATAGTAACATATCCAAGAATTATGAAAAATTATTAAATGTGAATTAATCGATTCCTGTGTTTTTAATGAAATAATAAACCTAGACAATATATCAGAGTTATTATTTTTGAAAGGGCAAGGTCATAATGTTGGTTACAATTATAAAAAAATGATTGTCGAAGGTAGTAACATGTCCAAGAATCATGAAAAAAATGATGAAATGTGAATAAATCAGTTTATGTATTTGTAAATAAATAACCCACCCAAAATATATATATCAAAGTTATTATTTTTCTAAGGGGGGTTGATAGTAAGTTTAAATTATTAAAAATGATTGTCGAAATTAGTAACATATCAAGGAATCATAAAAAAAATGATCAAATGTGAGTTAATTGATTGGTGGGTATGTAAGGAAAATCAACCCTGACAATACAGCAATATTATTATTCTTCGTAAGAGGGAGATGGCGATAATGTGGATTAAAATTATGAAAAATGATTATCGAAATTAGTAACATATCTAAAATTTATGTAATTATTTGGCAAACCTGCTGAGTTATGGTCAAGAAATTAAATCATTTCACTTAAAATGATACTGTCAGTAGTAGGGAGGGGGAGAACACAGTAATATGGCATTTTCTAGTCAAGCAAGGGTTGCTTATTCACAAAGCGTCTCAACATATTTGTTTATTTGTTTGTAAATCCTGCTGAGTAATCTTCCGAAATTTTTTTGTCTGTAGTGGGGGAAAAATGAAACAGTAATGTGGAATTTGATAATGAAGGAAGGGTTGTCTAATCACTTAATTGTGCATATGTATTTAGGAATTAATTTTTAAATCCTTCTGAGACATCTTCCAAAAATGACATAACTTTTTTTTACAAAAATAGTGCCGATAGTGAGAAAGGAAAGAAACGAAGTAATGTTGAAATTTATGGTGAAGCAAAAGTTGCGGACTCATTAACAAACAATGTATTTCTGTATTAATGTGAAAATCGTAATGATCCTAAAATGATTCAATTTTCTTCAAATTATGGTAACTTTGGTGGGAAAATAAATTATTTCATATATGGTGTGCAATACCTGTCGAGAGTATATTACATTTTTCATATATGTATATAAATTACCCGTCTGAAGGTAGGTAAATATAATTTAAATATGTGCGTAAATTACCTGTCCCAAAAAGGTAACCTTATTTCATATACATTCTGTAAATTACCTGTCCTAGAGAAGGTATAATTTTTTTATGCATGTATAATAGCCGTCCTAGGATGGGTAAACTATTCTGTTGCTCGAAACAGCAAATGATACATACACATTAAAAATTTCTCTCTCTAAAGAATAACAATTATATTCAAAATCAACTTCAAGTTTCTCATTGTTTATATAGTCGCGAGCAACGCCCGGTAGCCCCGCTAGTTTAGAATAATTTGATTGTCTTTTCCATGACGTCGATTTTTCCGTTTTTAATTGTCTAGTGGAATGTATTTTGTCATGCAAGCCTTGATTTAAAGGAATGGTTAGTGAAACGCAAATATTTTATATAGACTATCACTTGATAACCTACTCATTAAATATTAATAAAAATCACAAAATTGTGTATTTATACTTTATTTGTTTATATAAAAAAAGAGAGTTATCAAAGTATTTTTGATAAATATCACAATCCCTTGAAATTATAACGATGATACAGATTTATGAGAGCAATTAAAACTACAGTAATTAAAACTTCAGTCCAAGAATTGTGTGGGAGAGGTCGTATCCAAACTACTGTCAGAAATATCATGGCACACACACACACACACACACACATATATATATATATATATATATATTTATATATATATATATATATATATATATATATATATATATATATATATATATATTTGACTGATGACTGTAAAATTAAATTCTTTATTTTCCGTTGTAATTTTTATTCTTTTATTTGAAAACAAATAACGACAACTATCGTAAGTCAGTTAATCTTTTTTTAAAGATAGATAATAGAATAAATACAAAAATTATTAACAGTCAAATGTCGAGTTTGAATATATGCATCTCGTTTTATGGTAGAAACAATAGACAACCTAAAACAGAACCTGCTAAATCGTATTTCTGTCGCAAACTATCCGCACAAATTCAAACGATTCTATGAGCTGATTTACTTCATACCACTTGTAAAATAATTCATTTAACTTTTCCTGAAGTAGCAAAATTATAAAAGTGGGAAAATACTAAGATGCATTTATGCTTATGACACTACCATCTATAGTAGCATATCTAAGACAGTAAACGACCAAGTTCTCTCCGATTCTCTCTCCTCTGATCTTGAGCACGGGGTACAATGGGGAAAAGTGGCTGGTTACTTTTAATTCATCTAAAACCAAGCTTCTATATTTACATCATCAACGTTCTGATCATCATCTAGCATCAAGTAAAATGAATGACTCTCGTCTTGGGGACGCCACAAGTTTAGACAAGCTTCTGAGTTTGACCTTTACTCCTGATCTTAAATGGAACACGTACATAAAATATGTTGCCAAGGCTGCTGGAAAAATGGTGGGGTCCTTCTAACAATCCAGTAGATATCTCAGTCCGATGCAATTCTCTATCTATATAAGAGCCAGATACGTCCAAGGATGGAATAATATTGCCATATCTGGGCAGGAGCTACTAGAAAGGAGTTGTCTTGCCTTGATAGAGTTCAAAATAGACTTTGTAGCCTCGTAGAACATGTTCTTTTCTCTTCGCTGCAACCTCTATCTCACAGAAGGGATGTTGCGAGTGTGTCTCTGCTTTATCGTTATTTTCATGGCAAGTGCTCTACTGAGCTTCAATCTCTGGTTCCCCCATCGCCAAACTTTCACAAGAAACACTCGTTTAGCTGAAAACACTATCAATAATTCCCCCATTCTTTATCTGTTCCTAAACATAAACGTAGATTCCATGAAAAAAGCTCCTTTCTTAGAACTACACGTCTGTGGAATTGTCTTTCGTTTTCCTGCTTTCCATCTGACTACAATATGGCTGTCTTCGAGTCATCCATAAACAAGTTCTTGATGAGTCGTTTCACTTAAGTTAACAGATTTATCGAATTTCCATTACTAACGATTACTATATTGTCCAATTGAATATACTCTTAACCCTTATCCTTAAGTGGTCTCAAGGCCTTGATACGTGGTTATGCCTATGTAAAATACATTAGGATTAATTATGCACATTTCGCAATATATAAACGCGACTGTATAATGTTTTACTTTTTTTGTCTAGATATCATGTCATGTGTTTTTTCTTTACATAGGGGTCACCACTTATCAAGGCCCGAAGGCCACTCACGGATAAGGGTTATTGCGTATACAGTAATCGATGAGATAATATTGTAGTAATCATTAGTATTGGGGGTTTTGATAGAGTGTCTTACTTAAGGGGGCGGTTTGTCAGGAGTTTTTTTTTTATGTTGGATTTGAAGACGTCCAATTTTAGTCAGGTGGGAAACAAGCAAGCGGCAGAGAGTTCCACTGGTGTGCAGTCCTAAGAAAGAAGCTTTGATCATGGAATCTGCGTTTGGATTTAGGCACAGATAAAGAGTGGGGAAAATTATTGACAGTAGTTTCAGCCAGACGGGTGTTTCTCGTGAAAGATGGGTGAGGGGGACGAGGGGTTGGAGCTCAGACGAGTCTTAACGTATAAAAGCATACCAAGCCGTAGAATTGCAATTAAATTAAATTCTGTGATAAACAAACGACATATACTTGTCTCGGCTAAAACCAATTTAATAACATTGTGTCTATGTCCGAATAGCGTTGTCAAGCAATTATAAACATTTGAGGATGAAAAAGATGAAAAACAAATTAACGACATCTTTTTTTAAATATCTATATTCATAATAAAAATCCTCTGTTGAAAACAATATACCATTACGGAGACAGGCGACAGACAGGATCGATATCTACCAATATCTGATGCATGTGTTCCGGATATTATCAGTTGGGTTTTATTCAATAAATAAAGCTACACATGTGCCTTGTTAACATATCAGCTTGACAGGAAAGTTCTTGCTGTTTTCCACTTAAATTCAGATGAACATATTCTGGCTCAAACGTAAATTTATTGATCGAACTAAGCACTATCAGAATTAACACAATTTTGCAAACGCAAAAAAGTCTATTTATGCTAGTAACATACAAATTTTGTGTCCTGGTTGCTCGATGAACACGGTTCTAATATTGCTAAGGTTTTTGACGCTTTTCTCATGCAAAAAATTGTCGAAATCCTTGAACAAGTAAGAGTCAGTAAGTGAAAACTCTGGAGAGTATGGCAGATGGGGCAGTGTTCGTAGCCCAATTTGTTCAACTTCTGCAAAGTCGGTTTAGCAACGTGGAATTAAATATTGTCGTGGAGTAGAATTGGCCGTTTTCTGTTGAACAATGCTCGGGATTTTCGAAGTTCCTGGTGCATTGCGTCTATTTGTTTACAATATTTCTCTACCGTAATAGAGTTGGTTGCATTCAAAACGCTGTAATGGATGAGACGGGTCGAAAACCACCAAGCAGTCACGATCACCTTCTTATTGTCCAACTCTGACTTAGGGAAGTATCGTGGAATTGCATCGGCGTATAACGACTGACTGTCATCAGTAATCGTATTGAACCCACTTTTCATCATAATTTACAACTGGAACGAGAAACAGGTCATTCTTGTTGCATAACACTAGGGAAGATGACACTTTATAATGGTGTTTCTTTTCGTTTTCATTCAATTCGCGAGGCACCCATTTATCAAGTTTTTTTTTATTTCCCATCATTCCCAAGTGGTTGGTAATCGTCCTATACGTTACATCTAATTTAGAGCAAGTTCTCTAACAGTTGCGTGTGGATTGGTATTGATTACGGCTCTTAATTGATCGTTGTCAACATCCGATGACCGACCGCATAACTCATCTTCAAGATTCGTCAATGTCACGAAATTTCTAAAACCACGATTGTGCTGTGCGTTCAGTGATGGTTCCTGGGTCAAACGCTTCGTTGATATTACGAGCTATTTCAGCAGCTTACCGGCCTAGCTTGAATTGAAATAAAAAATTTTGTGAATTTGCTTTTGTGCCTCTAGTATTTTACCTTCTTAAAAGACGACAATTGTTAAAATAATTGTGATTTAAACGATTGGATAACGCGAAAACGCGCTTTAAAATGTTATATAAATTAAAGGTATGATAATGAAAACTTATTTGAAAGTACATTATTTGAAATTAAAAATTAAACAATCTGCAAGAACGTTCTTCTCAACCTAATATACAAAAACAAACTATTTTTAGTAGTGTTTCGGTTACTTATCTCGTTTTAGTTTCAATCAGTCTTTTTTTTACAATATCGCTGGGCTGAATTCAATTTTGTCACTGTAGTCAAAGACTGTTAACATTGCCATATATATATATATATATATATATATATATATATATATATATATATATATATAGTTTACAACTACCACCTTCAATTTTAGAATGGTGTTTCCAATAGTAAGAAAATTTCAGCACGGACAGCTAACTGTAAAGGTTATGAAGCCATTAATAGCATGGCGAAATCGGAGTTATTTCTTTACATCTTTATTTCTAATAATTATTGTTATTTGAACTGATAGTGATTTTAGTATTTCTAATATTTTTTTCCTAAATAGTACTATTTAGATTTTTATATTTATTTTTGTTTTTAGTATAACTTTGATACCTGATTACGAGCAATTATAGTAGTATTCATTTTTGTTATATTATGACTATCTATGATGGTTTGCTATTGTAAATATTACTGCCACAATTATCCCAATTATTATTAAGTGTATTAGCATTAGCAATGATATTGTTGTTTTATTTCTTACCATTAACTTTGGTATTTCATTAATTTTCTGAGTCAACGTTATTGATTCATTGCTTTGGTTCTTTCCATTAGTAACATTGTGAATATTACTATGAGTAGGATCGTATTACCTGTACTATATTTTCTGAGTATTGCTATTATTATTAGCATTATCATTAGCATTATTATTAGCATTATTATTATTATTCTCTATTCTTACTGTTATTAATATAATTATGATGTACTAAATATTCGTCACTTCATCTACTTTTCTGGACAACGACAGAGCAAGAGTACGTTTGTAGATAATACACAAGTAGATCATGCTTGGTCCATCATGAGTGCACAGTGAACGAGGCAAAAAATTAGAAGGTTCAGCATTTACTCACCCCCATTTAGTATCAAAGTCCGCAAGGGGACGTCACATCCTAGTGAAAATTAACAAACGGTGCAGTTTTAGACCTTAACACATGTACATTTGAGTTCTGCACCATGTAAAAGAAGAAATGAATAAGTCCATCCTTTGCATCTTCCCCATATAGCCCCCAAAGTCTCAAAGGCCTTAACATATTAACATTTGAGTTCAGTACCATGCAAAACTGCTGAATAGACATACACAGAAAATTTTGGACAAATATATAAAATAGTCCCAAAAATTGAATGTTTTTATTAACCCTAAAAGAGCGCTTGGGCACACCCAAGAGTTATCGCGAAGTATAGACAAACAAAATTATATAGAAATCAGTTAGTTACAACTTTTCAGAAACTTTTATAACAATCCAAGGTATCTTTTTTTTTAATTATTCATAAAAGTGTCAATTTTATTCATTCTAACCCGAAAGGCACTCCTATGGGAGCAACCGGAGTTTTACCGGACAACCTGTTCTGTTACTTTTTACTCATATCATGTTTAATGTTTGTGCAAAGTTTCAAAATATTTCGAGACATATTAATAAGAAAAGTGCGGACAGACCAACAGACAAGGGCGAATGTACAGGTCCACCCACATTTTGTGGGGGGGATCAAAAATCTTATAGTTTAAATAGATGTGCGTTTTGAACGATGAAACGGTTTCTAAAATTTATGCGCAACTGATCAACAAACGCAGAGAACATAGTGTATTGGTTTTTTTTGTGTGTGTAAAAAAGAGAATTTCAAACAATTTTATTTGTTTGCAATTAAAATTTGAATACGAGTTTTAGCAAAACCACTAGTTTATTTTAAGAATAGCAGACTATAACAATTTTAAGATTCTTCAATTTAATATATGCGTTTATTGATGAGAATTTAATATAAATCTTTCGCTATACATTCTCATAGTAGATTTTTAAAATTAAGTGGGTCGAATTAATGGGCAGAGTCTGAGTTTTATTTACTTGACTGCAGCTACAATAAGATGTGTCAGTATAGTTTGTCTGGTTAGCGATAAGAATGTTCTTGAAAAATGCAAAGGCGTCTCAGAAGCAAATGCACGCATAATTCAAGTAGTCTTTATTTGAAAGGAGTGTAAATATAATCAGTGCTCGGCTTTAATATGAGACAAACACTTGATGTTAAGAGATAGTTAGGGTCAAATAAACATCAATTTTATGTCATTGAAGTTCAACAACTCTTCAGAAGTTCTAAACCATGGGTGGCCTGTCAAGTCAGTAT
Organism: Euprymna scolopes; assembly: GCF_053919585.1. Classification (NCBI taxonomy): domain Eukaryota; kingdom Metazoa; phylum Mollusca; class Cephalopoda; order Sepiida; family Sepiolidae; genus Euprymna; species Euprymna scolopes. Next base: position 140,878,102 of record NC_136486.1, read on the forward strand.
TTACATATAAATTATTGCTTATTTTCACATATTGACTTTTTTCAGATGCTAATGTCCTTACAAAATCAAAATACGTTGCCATAGAATAATAAGCTTTATTTTCCTTTTTATCTCTTTTTTATCCTCTTTTGTTATGTCATAATACAACTCTCCACTTCTCTAATTTAAAGTTTTATATTTGTCTTTCTATTGTATTCACATTATTCTATCTGTAACCAACTCAGATTAAATGTGCAAGATGACAAACAAGCAACTAAATAGTATACAAGAGACTTCGACGATTCTCGACAACTCGTTTAGTCTTCCTCTAGATATGCTCCGCCTTATCAACACTTATCTGTGGATAAAAACTGGTTAGTAAATTCAAGTAGGCGTAAGAACCCGATCGCCTTTTCATCAGTAAAACATCACAAATACAGAGGCTGTTTTTCCAGCTAAATATAACCAGCTTCTACAAGCGTCTGTTTTGATTACGAGGAATTGCTCCCGTGTTTTAAGAAAGAATATTGCGCATGTACAGCCATAATTTACTCAGGAATTTGAGTAAACCGTCTTGGTCAAACAGCATGTCGATCCGGTAATACTTATAATTGCCCCATTTATATTATACTAGGTATAGCAAATCCATGTTCTTACAGAGATTATTACCTGAGCCAACACCCAGCATTTTTAAATATGTAATCGGCAAAGCGCAATATATGTATCTGTCTAAAATATATAGTTTAATGTTATATGTAACATAGAAGAGAATATATACTGTAAAGCGAATTTAATCGTAATAATACAGTTTATTAAATGTGTAGCCTGTTTAATAAAATGAACATATTTAACTGACGATTATTTTCACGAAAGAACGAATATTTCTTGTTTGATACATTATATAATTTGGAATAAATTTAGACATACATGCTATTCATTTAAAGAATAATAAACTGAAAATAGCAATTTTTACAGGAAGAGATACAACTTTTTCTTTCTTCTAATATTATTAACATTGCATGAACTTCAAAATAATATGCGGATAGATAAAGATAAAACACTAAATTTTAATGAGTTCAGGTAATTATATTTATAAGCGGTTTTACTAGAGTGTTGACACTTATTAATATGCAAAAGTTACATTATGGTTAAATTAGTAAATGGGTATCAGGTAGGCGATTATACAACAATGGAAAAGTTGGTAATGAAAATGCTGATTGAATACCACTACATTAATTTTGAAGGCGAGGATTGTTTCCATTGAACGGGAAAACGACCATATTTTACCTTTAAAACAACAGGTTTTTAGAAGTTATCTCCCTTGACTCGTGTACAATAATCTTTAGAGTTTTTATCCTTGGGTGGTATTTCTCGACTTTTACTTTATTGGCAATAATATAAGAACCTATTTCATTTTAGTTGGTTTAAGATTTTATATAGTCGTGTACATTCAATCCATCAAAATGTAAATAAAGCGTGTAGACGTCTATATATTACTGCGTTTGTTAAATTCAAAGAAAGTCGGCTTATGTTTCTCTTATTTTTTTAAAGCATTTGTCTTCCAGTACAAAGTCTGAAATCCATTTCAAAACAAGGTATGTTTTATTTAATTGATTATTGGCTTAAAAATTTACATTCTCCTCAGTTCTGCTGTTCAGTGTTTTTTAGACAGGCAATTCCAGGAAAATAATTACTCATGAAAATACATATTTTAGGTAGAAAGAGAGATAAAGTAATTGAAGTGTATATAGCTAAGGAAGATTTTGTTGTGAATATTTTACGGGGAGCGATAAAATTCGTTCACGCGTGTAATATTAGTCAGTATTCTACTGCTTCGAAAGAAAACTTAATAGAGTGTCCGGCAATGTTTGACTTATTTATCACTCGCGTTCTAGAGAACACTAAACACCTGCTGTCTTGAAAGTGATTGGACCGAAAATTAATTGTAGAGTGCATCGTATGTTTTCGATACTAACCCTCTTTCCTTTACAGGAAGATATAATGCAAAATCGGAAGATGAAAAATACGCCATTAGATATGATGTCCTCTATTCAGGATTTCCAAATTTCGTTTAAGTTAACTCTGATGCGTGTGCCACAAACCGTTTACTACAACCTATTTCCCTCCAAATTGAGAAGACAAACATTGATAAATCGCCCTTCTAGAGCAGAACAAAAAATACAAAAATGCAAGTACACAACAATACAATGAAATATCATCGTCAAATGGCATAGTCATACCGTCATATTCTCAGGAACTGATCATTTAGTAAGATATCTTATGATATTTTCGAACACCATTTAAGACGCATTTAATCGTGATAAAATACTACATTACATCCTATGAGCAAGACCATCACAATCGCAACATCGTTAGAGGAAGGAGTCCCTATATTCTCTCTAAATATTTAGTCCTACCACTACTACCTGTTGTAATCGCGAAGAATTCTACACGTTCCACAAATTCTATGATTACACTGAGCGCAACTGGCTCATACATTCATAGATACATACGTAGGCCTAACATTATCTTTCTAATTTCCGATTCAAAAATCATAAATCATGATTGGCTAAGGTCGTATGATTCTATTCTGGAATATAAGTTCTTCGCTGGATAAACGAACGGTTACTAACATTAAAACATAGCGTCACGAAGATACATTGCGCCCTGCGTCAATTTCAGTCATAAAAGATCAAAAAATACAAGAGATGAAGACTCGTTTAACATTAAATAAACGGTTTACTTGCTTTTTTTTTTTTTTTTTTTTTTTGCAAAGTTTAAAAAAAACGCTCTTCATTATAAGATTGCTATTTCGTCGTCCTCAAAACAACAATAAAACAACTGCACTACTCTTTCGATCCAGTTTTTTTCTTTTTTACCGCTAAACGCAATTTGTAATACAGACTGGAAATCCCTTCCCTTCATTTATTTTTTTACACCAGTTTACATACTGTCTTTCGCCAATTATAATATGCTTTCCTTTATACACAGGCGGCAAAGGGAAAGTCAGCACTTAAGCTAAATTTAATGTAACTGTTTAAACACACTATACCTGATATGATTCGACTTTTATTCTTCTATAATTTTAGCTGTTCATATTTGACTTTTGATTTAAATATTCTAGTGTTCACGTCAATTTACACAAATAACTTCAAATTGAGGAAGCAAAAAGACAGACCGCACAATGGAAAATTATTATTTAAATATTATAGCCAAATGTTCAACTTAACTAAAAGAACAAAGAGTGTGTGCGTAAGTATATAGACATTTATTTATTTTACACACCATCATTGTTATTGTTTGTACGCTTGTGTAAATTGGTGAAGTTTCACACTGACGCATTCCATATGTAACTATTGAAAAGTTTAACTCCCAAATCTTTGTGTTTTTATATGACGACTTTTCCGAAAAAAATACGGAAGTTTATTTGTTTATTATCTTTATCTTTTCCATGCGATTTGACGACATTTAAAGATGATCGGGTATTATGTAAATCAATATCCTATGTAAAAATTGTCGCCGACAAATAGTTTGTATATAACAGCCTTATCCTTTCCGACGGCATGCCAAACAACGCAGGTACGCGCGTTGTTTAGCTAATGGCAACACTCTTTTTTAGCGCAATTTTTACATGTGTTATTCGTTTTTAGAATATCCGAAAACTTATAAATGCCGTCTAATTAAGGGGAATGTGAAAGGGGGTGAGAAACAAAACAACAGAGTTTTTTTTAACATTGACATTACATTACCTTTATTACTGCTATACAGAAAAAATAGCTAGATGTAACATAGTAATTCTAGACTAAATCGAATAGGTTAGATCCTAAATATTGAGTGTTTTTATTAGTCCGAAAAAAAAAAGTACGCCATTTTATTAACGAAATAAAACCGACTTGTTTTTTGACAACAATTTTATTATTTTATTCAATAAACTTTTTTTTGTTAATTTGCAGTTCCTTTCACGATCACAATCTTCTTTTTCGTATGTTATTGGTTGGTTGGTTGTTTGTATTTTACGGCATATCAACCCTTTTCGGGTTATTTAATGCCGAATCCAAAGATTTTGAAGAAATTTTTTTAAATAGAATATATTTGTTCTTTTAAAGTCGGTTTCTATTTAACCCATAGTTGGAACCCTAATAGATACTACCACTCTGAATGAAAGTGGACCTGGGAGTAATGGCAATTAAAGGGTGGCTCCACACTCCCTTAAAATCACAAGCCGGGGCCTTACCATTTGATATAATTTAAAGTCATATCCAGGAGCCCCATTGAGGGGCTTTTACCATCTGCAGGGGGGGGGCAGTCGGTGTATTCTAATGCCCCACCGACAGGGCCTCGTATGTTATAAAGTCGTGATTTACGCAAAACTTTTGAGGACTAAACTGTTCGATATATAACTATATAGATAATCAATCATGTAAAACAATAGGTATCTACATAAGCATACAAAAAAGTAAAAATGTTAAAATGTATAGCTAGTTATGCACGCATGTTTTTTTTAATTTGGCGTTTTTGCTTGTGAACATTTGCTTAGAATTATTAATTCGGCATTTACTTGGATTTTTTCTGAAGGATTTGGATTCAAATATTTATTATAGTTTGGTAACCAAATTGTGGTCATCTATTGGACACGTTTACCCTTTTAGCACCTTTAAAACACACTATCCCCTACAACACTTTTGTCGTCATCGAAAACCACAACAACACAGCTTCCCTCGATTTTGAACTTTTCGCTCGTGTTTTTGATCCCATTAAAAACACTGCGCACTACAGATACTCCCATCCATTCGTTTTCTTTTCTTTTTTTGAGACAAAAAATTCCGTGATACAAACATGGAGTGACCTTAACAATAGGCATTCCCTTACAATTTTTTACATTTTCGATATTTTTCAACAAATTCTGCAGATTATTATCCCTTGAACACTAAGTTACCATATTATAAAAAAAATTGGCACAAAAATGTCCTTCTCCAGATCTTTAAATATATAGCTTCTTTTCTATATTTACATTAACGTTGCATGTAAAACAGAAGCCCCATTCCTAAATCGTTGCATATACAGCCTTTGCTGATAGTCGAGTATATAATCTTTAATTATCCGCATAAAGAGTTGAGAAATACGGACAAGGTTAACGTTGGTAATAAGGAAGTTCACATTGTTCACGTACACCCTCACGTTGTTTGATGAACCCGCCCCTAACTTTTTGATTGCACCATTTCAGTCTTTCCTATTTTATTTTCCGGTGATTATCATCTATTACAGACATAACTTTTCGATTACAAATTAAAAAACAAAGAATTAGTGGACCTGAACAATGCTGCCCCTACAAGTTACTATGTTCTTTTTTACTGTTCGTAAATTTTGCTGGCGATTATCAGCGCTTACATGGATTAAATTTGTAATTATAACGGTGGACACCTACTGTGTTTCCATTCCAGTTGTTAATGCTGCCAATGGAATTTATAATTCTTTGTTTCAATTTTTTGCAAATTTACTCATAGATTAGACACCTTGCCAAAATACATTGAAAAAAATTGTATACACTTTGCCAAGAGAATAATAGAACATTTAACGGCTAGGGGCAGCATTACCACACTACTTTTATTTGCCACGTTAGGTGAAAGCATAGAAAAATCACCTTATATAATAAAATTTCTATGTTTAGAATAGGTTTACAGGTAACCTTTTAACCATCGGAACGGTACATTTATTTTCGCCCTGGGCGAAAGTTGCCATATTTTACTGGGACGGCAGTGGCTAGAACTAACAACCGTACTTTAATATATTTTTTACAAGGGGGGGCATACTGTAACCAGGCAACGTAGGTACATGGGTTTTACTTTTAATTTATAAATTTGAATTGCAATTCGTGAGTTTTCTTTAATATACAAACATTTATTTGTTTAAACTCAATTAAGTCTCTGTAATATGACGCCATTATCGAAAATATAATCTGTTTTTACCGCGTGGTACGGTGTTTATAGAAAAGCAAAATGCATGTTATCCTTGACGCTGATATTTTCAAATGTTATAAATGTGTGTGAACGCATGAAACTAATTAATGAATGTTTTTACTCTCTTCGATGACAATATAGCTGATGAAAATTACACAAACCTAACTTTTTCTGTGATACCATACAATACTAATGGAAAAAAAGACAATTATATTAAACATCATGGCGTTATATCGCTGAAAGTGTGTTTAAGCTCAACAAATAAACGTTTACATTGCATTGGCTTTCTAGACTTACAAAATTTCATACAAGTTATGATAACTTATTTATTAGATTAGTGCAAAGAAAATGTCGTTTTTATATATATATATATATATATATATATATATTAACGACTATAATAGATTATCATAATTTGTGTAAACATTCGTGGATGAAACGCGGAATATTCTGTGTAGCTTAATCGCCATATATATTTTATAACTTACTACCTAGCTCTACTTACGTATTGAGCACTGTTGAAGTACATACTTTAAGCTTACACATATCTATACTTTCGTATATTAATTTATGTGATTAGATGAAGTAGGCATATATATATATATATATATATTTATATATATATATATATATATGTTTACTTAACATTAAACTCGCGCAAAATAAATTACCTATAAATAGTTCAAACTGCATTATGAGTTTGAAAGGCCATTACGGTATGAATAGGGATATATTTCTAGAAAATATTCTGAACGGAATCGATTGGATGATTCAGGAAGCTAGGTTCTATTTTCAAATATAGATCTTTATAAGCATGCTATCGTAAAGAACAAAGCAAACTCTGTTCAATAATGATCATAACGTTCTTTCTTTTTCTGTTCTTTTTTATTATACTTCCGAACATAATCTCGCTGATACGCCATTATTAAACGGGGTAACTCACTCGCTAAAACCACTACTTGTACACAACGATGACTGAATTGCGTTGCTATGGCATCGCTCACAAACACATCTAAACAACAAATGTTGACAAAGGGATAAAGACCAATTGCCGAATGAACTATTTCGTACGGAGAGAGCTCAATGAACTGTATGGAAATATACGAATATATATATATATATATATATATATATATATATATATATATATATATATATATAATACGTTGCAAACGCAAAGCATGTTCCTAGGGTTAAAGTAGAGTAGCCTAAACGGTGCTATGGAAACCAGAATCTGAATGTTTTCATCAAAAAAAAATATTTGTTTTATCTTGAGTTGTTTTGATCCTTATGTTCTAATAAAATTATTTCCTGTTTAACATTCGTTGTTTTCTGTGTTGATATAGTTCAGTATTGTTGATAATAGTATCTCTGAATGTTTTGGAATGCTACACAATAATAGTAAACGTATATAAACGCAATAATTTATCAATTACCTTAAAGTCATGAACACTATAAACTGTGAAGTCTTTAATTTTTTAAATTTGAACTAGAGCTGAAGAAATTTTGACATTAAGCAGTTTAACTTGGCAGAGGGGGGCACTTTATATTCATCATACTCTTCCATTCTGTGATTAATTACTTGAGAAGAAGTAGAGTGCCAAAGAGTATACAACATTTACACGTGTGTGTGCCTGTGTAGGTATATATATATATATATATATATATATATATATATATATATATATATATATATATATATATATATATATTACTAGCCTGGGTGCCCGGGTTTTTAATGTGTGTGTTGATCATAAAAAAGTGGTAGGCAGGCAGGCAGGCTCGAACTCATACCTCGAAGGAGGAAAAGAATGTAAAAAAGGTGACGTCTTTGATATTGCGCCTATCGCCAAACCGGAAGTGACGTAGGTTTTAATGTAGGCTAGACAATCGAAATGAGGGGATGACTTTCGAAAATCTCGTCATAAAAAGTGAATCTTCCCTGTAGAAAAATGCCCGGTCGAGAGTAAATGAATAAATGTTTTAGCACATTTTTCGATGTTTGTCGTCCGAAAAGGTCGAACGTTAAAATATTCGATCTTGCGGACAACTTTAGGCAGACATACAAAAATGTATACATTTAAACAAGTGAGATTTATATTATAAAAATAACTGGAAATGCTGAGTTTAATTATGTAGAATTTTAATAAATTTTATTTGAAATGGGGTTCAAATAATTATTAAAGTGTTTTCCCTAACCCATAGATTTCCAATAAATGACACCTCTCATCGAAGGAAATGTTAGAAAAATAGATGTGGGTAATAATTTTGCAATTAACACAAATTGGACATTAAACTTGAAGTGATAGTTTTAAAAAGGAGAGGCAAAATGTAAATAATAAATATACAAAAACATTTGAAAATTCAATAAATACTGGTATATTCCAAAATGAGTTGCAGTATTCTAATAATATATTCCAGGCTGAAAGCAAAAATTCAAGTCATTAGCATTTGGTAATCCATTATTTTCAATGTGATAGAATCCGTTAGAAAGCCGTTTAACTATCTCGATATTTGGGTAGGCAAAATGCTGGAAAAAATAACTGAAAACCAGTTTTAATGTACTTTTTGCCGTCAAATTTCTTCCGTAGTTAATTTATATTGAATAAATATATTTTGTCTAAGGAAAAATTCTCAAATGCTCTCATCGGCTTTTATGTACAAAATCTATTTTTCACGAACTTATATCTACGTCATCAAACAACTTTTACCGTATCTGGTCGAGGTTAACGTTTGAAAAGAGGGGGAGAGATACGAATATAAGAAATGGGAAGATGGGAAAGGTAAGACTGATGTTTGGAAAAGCTGAAGGAGGCTGCTTATACGTGTCTCAAATGTAATGTCGTCTTTTAAATATTGATACAAATATTTATTCGGACATATTACTTACAAGATTTTCAGTATTCCATTAAAATTATAAGTATATATATATATATATATATATATATATATATATATATATATATATATATATATATATATATATAACTTTATTCGAATAGCCAAATTTAAGATTATAATAAATAAATTAACCATAATTAAATGTTAAAAAAAATAATATATATATATATATATCATTTGAATATCTTGGCAGCAATATATATATATATATATATATATATATATATATATATATAATTTGAATATTTTGGCAGCAATCCTTATTCAAGCACATGTGATTGAAAACGACAGAGTTATTTTTCCCCCGATTTTCCTGGATATTTTTCGCTTCACCGAGCGGTATTTTTTATTTCAATAGGCAAAAAAAAACTATAAATACACGAAGCCTCAAAGGGAAAGAAAAAGAAAACAACAACAACAACAACGGCTCTTGATGCAAAATCGGACGTACAGATAGAAAATGCGTGAGTACAATATGGCTGAACAACACTTTCTGCGCGACAGTTTGTACAACACTCAGATTGAAAAAAAAAAGACTGCTGGCGAATCGAAAAGATATTCAGAAAAAATGGAACAAAGGACAAGTCTGTCGTGTTCAATCAGATGTGCTGGAATATACGTATCAAACTGTTTACATAACGCACTCTTGATCTACAGATTAGAGTATTTAGACGTTTGGAACAATTTAATTCATTTTCAGTCGTTAAATTGTTGTTAAGTAGTCAATATTTAAAAATTAGTACGTGGGAGGCTACTGGATTTTTATCTATTTTCAACTCTTTACATGGGCGATCGTGAATTTTGACAGATTCCTTATTTTATGTATGAGTTGTTTTGAAAACACTATTAAAATTCATGTCAAGCTGGTGTACTTGTTATCGTAGTTGACTGTTTTTAGGTTTTGATCCCAGCTCGAGTATTTTTCCCTCTAAGAATGAACTGCTTAGAAAAAAGATATAATACTCGCGGCCTGATTGTACATGTATATAATGAACTTAATGATCGTTTATTAATTAATATGACAATTTCAGTCGAAATCAGAATAAAACCAGTATATATTCATTGACAAAAATGCATACATTTTGATTACTATATGCATTAAACCTTGTAGCATATTCATAATTCTTATATTAGAAGTGTAAATGACGTTTGACATGAATGTACAATATTTTGAAAAAAAACTGAAGATTTACCTGGGTATAAATGAGAAGCCATTAGCAATGTAGAAATGAATAAGCTTTCTAAAGAAACATCTCGAAGTAATTTCAGTTTTAAGTGAATGGACTCAAAGGAATGGAGTACAGAGTTGGGTCGAATATGGAACTCTCGGCGTTTCCGCTCTTAACAAAATAAAATAGAGGAAACCCATTTTTAGACAGTTTCCTATTGATTTTATGATGGTTTCTCCGAGGAAGATTCATCGAAGATAACTCTGTTTTAAATAAAGATGGATTTAAAGATTTGCAACTTACTGAGTTTCTGTATATCCGTGCGTGTTTATCTATAGATAAATTTGTATCCCTGAATTATATAACTTCACTATATAACTTATATCGATATAAATTCAATAGGATATTAGATATAATTTCAATATATATATATATATATATATATATATATATATATATATATATTGTAACAAAGACGCTCCTCATTGTGCGGCCGTAAAATACAATTAAATATGTTTTGATTTATGCAGGTTTTGTGTTTTTAATCTTTTCTATATACTGGGTTCAATATAATATAACAATACAAAGTTTTCATCAAGAATCGAAACCAAAACGTTTAGCGTACGATTTACTTTTCCTTTGGCGTTAATGCCTTAACTATTTAGCCATGCTTGCTGAAAGACTAAAAATGAAAACCTGAATCAATAGCTATTACGTTACGCATGTATATTTGTAATGCCGTTGTTCGAACTGGCCAAATCAATTTTTTTTTAATTTTCACACTGTTGAACCGAAATTCATCGGCTAAAAACCAAATATAAAGTTTCGCTTTGATTCAAAAACTGGCAAAGGGGTGTCTTATAAACAAATACATATACGCATACATAAATATATATATATATATATATATATATATATATATATATATATATATATACAGAGATTTGTTTCATATAACATTTTTACGCAAATATTACGCAATTATAAATCATGTAGAATATCTGCATGAGTATAATTGCACGTAAAAGTTAACAAATAAATATCACTCCATAAGAAAACCGAAAAAATAATAAAAATGAATGTTTAAAAGAACATGCAAATTAGCTAGATCTTTTGCAGATGAATGCAATTGCACGACCCATATATAACAAAGTTGTATTTTCTTATTAAATAAATGTGAAAAAAGTTATATTTTTTATATTTATACACAGAAAAACACATTTTTAGGGGTGTATATATATATATATATATATATATATATATATATATATATATATATATATATATATATATATATATACTCCTGGAAGGGATACCCTATGTTATTGTGATCGAATAAGGATACAACAGTTTACCCTTCCATAGTTTTATTGCTATTGAAATCCGTGAAATCACTTTTTCGACCAAATCGATTAATTGCCTTCTTTAGTAGGGGACTCAATTCGGTGCACTGGAGAAAACGTCATATGCCTCCCCGCAGTGCCAATTCACAATATATTGTTGTCTATATTGAGCTGTAGAAAATCTACTGTTGATTTAAAAAAATGCCTGCAAATAATAGTTACACTAAGTTTAAACTCAAACGTCAAGCACCATGGTTCTATCGTGCTCTAAAAAGAAACATTCACTTCGAACGCGCCCCCATCTTATCAAATAACAAATTGTTCATTTTATGGACATACTTTTGCGTAGACTGAACGGAGGTATCGATTGAATGATGTGCCCACGATATTTCAGCTTTTTATGCAATATGGGCTCAACTGCAACTGGATGATTTGGGAAGTTGGTAATATTTGAAGTGTAGTTAACTGTCAGTTGATAGAATATAAAATTGCTTTCGTCTATTACAAATATTCCATTAAAATTTTTATTGATTTTCCTGCATCTGTGACGCGTTCCCCTCAACCTAGACATTTATCCATATTTTTGTCTACTTTTTCTTATTTAGTACAAAGAAAAGTTCAGGTCTATTCAAATAGTATTTTTAAATAAAGCAAATCAAAGTTTAATGGCACTTGACTCAGTACAAATATGCAAATAAAGTACAGATGAAGGAAAACAATTGAAATTGAGCTTAAATACCGGCAAAGAATACGTAAGCATCGGCGTTATCTTGTCAACAGACTCGTTTTGTAAAACGTAAAACTCGTTTTTAAATTTAACAGATAGCGAAAGGATTGAAGATTTTAAGCATGAATCACAATTAAATTTCTTTCGTGAAACAACTGACAATAAAATGAGACATTTATTGTGTTTTCGGTTTGGACGCGTCCAGGAATATCCAGTAAGAGAATTGTCTGTCGGTTCGCCTCGATTAATGATGAAAAGCGCTTTCCTTTAGTAATCAGGCTAACACGGAAACATAAATATTCTCTAGTCAGAAAGTGTGCCTTTTCGTCTATCGCATTTCATTTTAAACGAGTGTTTCATCACTTAACGAACGAATTAAATATTCGAATCTTAAAAGTATCTGCATCCGTTTATTTGGTTTGTTAAAACATATCAATAACTACACACACCACATGAGATATGGTGGCTTGCTTATTTTCTCATATGACTATATTTAAAATACGTATATCTATATAAAGCATATAGCTAAAGAAAGGTGTGTGTGTGTGTGTGAATGATTAAAAATATGTAAAAGAAGAAAAAGAACATTAGGTTTATTTTATCCGAGAGCGACAAGTAAAAGGGATAAATTTCGAAAAGTAATTTGGAGATTTAACAATGTATAAATAATTCGACTGGTCCAATGCCCAATTTCAGAATATGCCATACAGTTTAATTATCATATGTCTCGAAAATGTTAGTTAATATCTTTTACTGGCAATTGCAATATGAATCTCTCTCTCTCTCTCATATATATATATATATATATATAATTCATTACAAACGCTCTGCATTAGAAATTACAAAATTTATTATTTAACAAAAACTTAAGCAAGTGTATTATTTCATAGAGTTACAAAATGTCTCTTATCCTCTGATGATAGTAGGGGGTTGTCCACGTAGCGAAAATAGACTAAAACCCTTAGTCTATTTTTTTCTATATGGTCGACACATTTTGCCTCTTCAATTATCAGACAGAGGAAAATAATTTTCTCCCTGCTTAATAGGATGCTTTTCACATTACAGTACACTTGTGAGGGGCAGTGTAACTCGGCCATAGCTTTCCTTGATGTATTGGTAACAAAAACACAATCGTTACCTTTCATCAATACACAGTAAATCTACATTTACGGAACTGTATTCAAGCTGTGGCTCATTTTCCCCCGGAAAACGTAAAAGCAATTTAATTTGGACCCTAACACATCGTGCCCTTATGATTTGCTCCAAATCAAAATTGGATGTGGAATTTAAATTAATTACTGATACCCCATCCAAGAATGGGTACATTCTGGATGGGATCAGGTCAGTTTGCAAAGTAGAATAGTTGAGTTCTCTGTGAGTAGAATTAAAACAGGTAATAAATGTCCAGTTCATCTGCGTTTACCTTGGTTGGTGACAGTTATTGCTTTGAGAAATATTTAACAATGCATATATCCAAAATTATATGTTTTCGTAATATTGTTTTTTTTTTTTTAATTTCATAAAAATAATTCAGTATACATTTTATAATCAATTCTTAATGCTGCAATATTTTAAGTAATATATTTATATTTTTAATAGGATATCTTGTGTTTTTCTTTTTCAGTTTAAACAACTAGTCCTTTTACTTTTCTAAACTTTACTGTAATCATATTACTAACCATGTACTATGTTTCTATATATTACATATATATGTATTAGCTTTTATATATATATATATATATTAATTTTATATATCTAAATATTAATTTAATAAATATGTATATATATATGTATATGTTTATATATATATATATGCTTTGTATTTCAGATAATAAACATACATGATACCACTTGGCGCTGCAATCTATTACATCTTAAAAAGCTTAACAACGCAATATTAATTAACCGATCACTAGCTATATCTGAATGTTGGAGGATTTACTTGTACACCTGGGTAAATTTTTACTATACGTGTTTAAATTATATTTTGCTATATTTTCAGAGTCCCAAATATATAATCCATAAAGTTTTCACGTTGGATTGATTTCCTGTAACATAATCACTCTCTTTCTCTCTCATATATATATATATATATATATATATATATATATATATATATATATATATATATATATATATATATATAGGCGGCTATTTTTTAAGCTTCGCTTTCTCTCTCTCCATATATATATATATATATATATATATATATATATATATATACGCACACACGTATATACATATATATATATATAGGCATACATATAAACACTTATATATACACACACACATATGTATCATTTAATATATTATCTAAAAGATATGAACTTAAATTATAGTCAACCTTAATTTCTACTGCCACTACACATAGAAATAACTGTTTTAATTGCCTCAAGCGACACATGCTAAGAGTCTAAGCCTCTTATAGGACTGCCAGCTGCAAGATTTGATTATATAATCTTACTAATTTTATTTAAAAAATTCTTAATGCTGCAATATCTTAAGTTATGAATTTATTATATTTTTCTAGAATATTTTGTACTTTTCTTTTTCAGTTTTAACAACATGTCTTTACTTTTCCATGTTTAAGCTTAACCATATTACTTTTCATGCCCGCCTTTTTCTATTGCAATCCAGGTGTTTTTCAGGGTTCATATAAATTAACTTGTTCTTTGTTTACGTTTAGTCTTATTTCCTGCCCCCATAACACACATATTTAATAACTAGGTACGGAAGCGACTGCTTTCTATAAAACCCCGCAATTATATCCCTGTCATGATTTTATTCTCGGTTTCACTTGTTACTTCTATTTTTGCCACAGCCGTGAATTGGTAGCAACAGTAGTCGTGGTTGCTATGGAAACGAGTCATAAAAAACGTCGCCCACCACCTTACATATTTTTACGATTCTGAACACCGGAAATTCATAACAGTTGTTGTACTGAACGAAAATTGATTTTTTTTTTAAATATAGCTGAGAAGGTGATGTATAAACTAATAATTGTTTGGAATTTGGTCGAAAAAAGCAGTTCTAAAGAAGACTCTCAATGGGGCAACTAAAGTACCTCCGATAATCTCAGCCCAAATCATTATACCACCACCAGCTTGTTAGCTCCTTAAACGCTGATGACGATGTCGCCCATCTAGGACCCATCCCTTGCTCCAGCTATCTGGGCCATCAAGAGTGACACGCACTTCATCCGTAAATCAAACTTTGGATAAATCCGTTTTCATGTTGTCCTCTGCTCATTTCGATCGGTTTTGTATGTGATGTTGTTTTAATGGAGGCTTTGTCAAAGACTTAACAGACTTAGCCACTTCTTTCAGAAGGCGACATCGAGTACTTTTTGAGACATTCTTCAATCCAGCTTCGTCAAATACTTTTCGACTTGTCTGCCCAGGTTCTTTATAACTTAAACAATTGTAGATTTACATTTCTCAGCATTCTTCCGTACCTTTGTCGGGTCCTTGAAAACGTTTTTCTCAGTAAGAGTGTACCTTCCTATCAGTTCCGATATTTCAAGAGTATTTCCCCTCTTGCTATCTGTTCTGTAATAGTACTTTTTCAGACCTACTGAAACCACCTTTACGACCCAGTTTATTGACGAAACAAACTGCCTTGTTAACAATTTGACACACCTCAAATACAGAAGGAATCGTGATCTTTGAGAAAAACTGCAAATATAAAATATTAAAAGGAAAGAGATCGGGAAAATTCTGAATATATAGAAAGCTTTGGTGATGTTAGGTGATTAGTAGAAAAGGTGATGCAATTCAGAGTAAAAATGATAGAGAAAAATATTATTGACGAAGCAAACTGCCTTGACACACCTAAAATACTGTGGATTCAGCAATTACGATGGCAAGTTGTTTACATTCCGCAGGGCAGTACGAAAAATTCACAGTTCGCGCAGCTCTGCATTGCCAACGTTTTCGAAGTTTCTGAAACTGGTAAAAAATGTTATCTCGTTAATTATTTGACACGCTTCTGACACACCTAATTGAGTTTTTTATTTAATGTGTAACTTAACTTATTAGAACTTGATTTATTTGTTTTACTCCCAGAATTAAATCTAATATGTAAGAAATAAGACACATGCTAGTGGCTGATTGAAAAAGGGAAATAGTTTGTACTCAATCCCGTGTAACCTTATCTATATGTATGTGTGCGATGACGTATGAAAGTAAGGTTACAAAGTCATTTCAGTATATAAGTCTGCATGAAGTAGATTGTATCCGAAGTTAACATCAACTCTTCGATTAGGCAAATGCCGGGTTGTAATGTAATGTAAATCAAATTTATTGCATATGTTATTACAAGATTACATTTAATATCGGTGCCTTAATGGTGTTGTAGGGATCTATTCTATACAAACGTCGCTGAATAATACACCTTGGCTGTTCGGTAAAAGTATTTCGTCCATTTGTCCTGAATTTCTATGAGCGCCTTTTTTAACAAAGAGTTACGTCTCTAATTTTTTAAGTCAGTCTATCTTCCAAACACTTATCATTGGCCATTTCTTTCTCTTAAAATAGCATTTAATTCTTTATAGTAAGTGACGCCTTGTTATTACTGGGTAATTTTCAATAAAAAGTATAAAAGATAAAGAGGTTTCACTCCATCAACGTCATTAGATATTTAAATAAAACCATCTTCTTCTATTTCTATATCCCCAGAAACTCTCAGATAAATGTCCACTATTCCGCAATCCCTTTAACAGTTACGTTTCTTTTGCATTTTGTAAAGCCTAATTCGACATCTGTTTTAGTGAGATTCACGTAATAAGGTCAAAAATGCGTTTGCACACCTCTAGTGGCTGGTTTAGCAATATGGAAAAAAAAAATTGTTCAAGAAATACGCTAGGAGATCAAAACAATTATCTGGAATAAGTGTAATCAATTCACATGGGCACACATCGGGAAATAATTGCTTAGCTTGGGCATGTTTATATCTGCTTATCAACGCAACAAGTATTATTCATCTAGTTACTTTTATATATGTGTATATATATATATATATATATATATATATTGGGGGGTACGTGTGTGTCTGTTTGTTTGTGGGGGGGGGGAGGGGGAGGATTTATACAGAACATCTGTCTATTAAAACTGCACCTTTTCTCTTTAAAATGCCATTTAAACATCGCACACATCTGAAATACGCTGCTTCCATTTGATCTGCGACTTGGCGCAGTGCTTCTATCAAAATGGTGATGGTATTTCGGTTAGAATATTGGCCGATGAACCGACTGAACTTTTATTAAAAGCAAACAACTGTCAATAAAAAGGATATATATATATATATATATATATATATATATATATATATATATATATATATATATATATATATATATATATATATATATATATGAGAGAGAGAGAGATAGAAAGATTTTAAAATGGATTAATACGTATTTGTTCGGTTTCTAAAATCAAAATAATTTTAAATTCATGATTCTAAAGAGATGAAGATATATTTGAATTAGGGATAATTATATTTGAGAAAAGATGATAGACGTTTTTGTCGTGACGGAAATAAGTGTTTATTGAAACGCCTTAAAGAGAATATTATTAAGAAATTGAAAGCGGAAGTTTACTTGAATAATTAAAAGTTTATAATCGTCATACGCATAACATTGCTCAATGCATGTTTTTTAATGGGAGACTTTGTCAAGAATAGAACGGTGGAACTAAAAAGTAAAAAAAAAACAAAAAACAAAGAAAAACGATTAGATCAAAAATAAAAACGTACAACATATTACTATGCTGACGTTTCGCTTCTTACGTCTATAAGTTTGTTGTTTTTAAGTTGAGCAGAAATTATCTGTTTAAAAATATTCCACGCGAGATTAGATATGATGAGTCAGGAAAAGAAAGACCGGTGACCCATAAGAATGTTGAGAAGGCGAATATACGAAACTAGGCTTATAACCTAGCCTCATCTACGTAGATGAAATGTTCATTTGAGGAGACGGGTAGAAAATAGATTAAATAACAAGTGTACGACAATGTGAAACATGTATACATATATGGAGCGTCGAATGAGAAGGAAGTCGTTAATAGAATGTGGGAGTTTTATAATATTATTTATAAGAGGAGAGATTCATATTGATAAATATAAATGTTATGCACAGAAACATTAAAGTAGTTTTTTCTTTACTCTTAAATTTCGTAAACAAAACATATTTCCACTAGCAAGCAAAACAAACAAATTCGAATAAAAGGTTTGCAAGCATCACAGGACATCTACATTGAGGGACAGGTATTTTGATGCTAGCGGATTTCGTCGGGTGTATATACGTTGAGGGAGTACACGTGAAATTAGATATCGGGAACAAAATACACAAGAGTAAATAATATTTATACTTAGTATGAAATTATTTTAACTACTTATACTCCCCTAAACAGTTTGACAAAGATTTAATGGACTATGACTCAAATTAATCCAGCAAAACTGTAAATATAATAAAAATTAATGCAATTAAACGTCTTAACACTCAATTTCTGTTGTGGTCCGCCTGCACAAATATTAGTCAACCTGTCAATGCTGCTATGTTATTGAACAAGATTCTCTTAGGTTTGCGGATAATTACAAATCAATTCATCATCCTGCTATTAGATAGAAATTACGAATTAATGACAATGAGATTATTCATTTTTCTTCATTAAATTGTTCATTTATATTTGTGATTAATTAACTTGGAAATGTGTATGGTTCATGCTAATGATATTTCCCTGAACTTTAAATAATAGAAGCGTTTTATTTTTAAACATTACAATATAATAATAATAATAATAATAATAATAATAATAATAATAATAATAATAATAATAATCTTATTGATATTATTCAGAAAATGTATTTTATTTCAGAATAATAGGACGAGATAAATGAACAAATAAGATGAAAAAGGAGTAGAGAAAAAATTTGGGAGATCGAGGGAGGGATCAACGGATTAAGACAGACGGGACTTCGGAATTAAATTAATTAAAGCGCTCGATTAAAGACTAATTTGCACTGGTTTTAATATGTTATTAACACTGTATGGGCTAAGTCTGTGCCGTACGTTGGAGTAATTGCGCCAACTCCGGGGTAAATGCGCCAACTAGCTAAAAGTGCTCTTTTGGCAACCACTCATATAATGAGCACATTTTTAGTTGGCACAATTAACCCCGGATTCAGCGCAATAACCCAAAGTACGGAACGCATTATTATTAGGTTCTTGCCAAACGTTTATTAGTCATCAGATATAGTAAGTTCTATAGGAAAGGGAATAAATAATATCCAGGGGATTGCAACATCTGAATTATACATTAGCAAGTGCTTCATCAGAAAATATAAGTAGTACTCTCTTTGAACACACATGTTGCCTAATAATTTTTTGCCATTCCGGACTTACAAAGTTTTATTAAATTGATGTATTGTAAAAATACCTTTCTTGTCTTATTTTTTGTATTTTGTGGGCGTGAAAACCGTTCAAATTTGTTTGCAACACCGTTGCCGTTTGTCGACTATTCTGCCTAATTAACCACCGATGTTCGACTGACACATATGTCACGTAAATTTCCTTAAATATTTCTCAAATAATATTATTCTTTCGAAATCGAAAAGTGAAGTTTGTCCTTAAGGTCAAACATTGATTTTAATCTTCGATTTGGAAACACGCCAACTGACACGAAAAGAGCGGAAAAATTAAATAGACTAAATAATAGAAGAAAAAAACATCGGAAAAATCGGGTGTGGTCATATCTGCAAGTGTAAAAGCAATCAGGAAAGCTTTGAAGTGTCAACATCCAAATTTATTCCATCAACCTTCTTCAACCGGTGGTGATGCGTCCATTTTCTTGTCTAGAAAAAGAGATGCTGAGACGTTTTTTTATAATGAAACACGCAAGCGTACCAAGCATATTCCGGGCCTATCATATATCTAAATATATATAAGGCAGTAGTGTGTATGCGAGTTGTTATGCCTAACTTTATGTGAAACACCACTAACTAATGACGTTCAAAGGTTACATTTTCTTGATCGGAATTATTAATATATGTAAAATATATAAAATCAGCATTGTTAATTATGTGTTATATCTAAAATTTAGAATAAGTATTTATTATTTGTGGGTCAACTGGACATTTTTCTGACACGTATTGGGTGGATTTCTATCAGTATCTGTTTATTTTGGACTTTCCAACAATTATTTACACCCCGAAGGCGACATGTTCTTTTTCGACATAAACTCTATCGGTTTAACTTACTAACTCAGCACAACATTTTTGGAAGTAAAAAGATTTAAAATACGTTAAAATACACAAAACCTATCCAGGTAGATAGTTACCTCTTGTAAAATTTATGTGTTATGCATTTGAGTTTGTTTACCTAATTTTCGTTTTCCTGCGTCTTTGCTTAACTATTTAATGTTATGTAACGTGTACGTTATTTCTCCTATGTTTACATGTTATGGGTGTGTTACTCAAATATGGAAATGGGATGCGCGACAAAGAACGGGAAGGTATCGCGAAGGAAAAGAGAGGAGAGGAAAAACAAAAGGCATAAAAGTTATGCTACACTTTTGCCGCTGGTAATGGACGGGTTATCTCGCTAATAAAGAATAAATGTAATTTGTATTACACTGACCTACGAATAACTAGAGAATTCGACAGTAATTTTTGCAAAAAACAGCAATGTTTTGCATTAAAACATCTTCAAATATGTAAGCGGTTTAATATATAAAATCTCGTAATATTTGGATTCAAGTACCTACTTTTATCAACTTCAGTGTGATTTTTTATAACTTTTCGGTCGATATAACCACCGACCTTCATGAGGTGTATCTTGTCGAACTCGGGAAACAAATAAAATACACATTTCTTTTAAAATAATAAATTAAAGATCTCGTTAATCAGAATCATATCCATATTCAAGATAGTTGTAGACTAACAATTGTTACCCTAATTTAAACATAAAAACAAAAATATGAAAATAGATTTCATAAAATACGGAAAAGGATTTATTCAACATGGCGAAGAGGGTTTCACTGCTTGGTACCATTAATAACAGGACAAACATCTATTCAGCTGCGTATTAACCTTGTAATTCTTCCAATAAGTCTGACGAGATGCCAACCTTGAATATGTTTTAACAATATAAATTTTAAAGATATTTAGTTGTTGTCGAAACAATTTGTAACCTTTGGAAAATACAAAATAAGTTATCTGTCCTTGTAGTTTTATATAAATTATTGTTTTTACTTATTACTGTATATTTTCTATTATTTATAATTAGCGTTTCCCATATTGTATTAAATTCTATTTAGGCCTACTTTATAATTGGTTGTTTCCCAGCATATGTGCCGCTGTTTAGAGTCGTCTTACTCTCCACGTTCTTCTGTCTACAATTTTCACTTCGTCTCATAATAGAAGAAGGTCCCCTTTTCCCAAGAGGTATGGTCAGTTATCCCCTGTTTATCAATCTATTTACGTATTATGGCTTTTCGATGTTTCTTTACCAATACCTTTAGGTGACGACACGTCTCACCTTTGCATAGTTTTACACATTTACATGGAATCTCATATGCACAGTTTTTAGTTATGATTTTTTTTTCTGTTTCTTGACATTCACAAGCTGTTTTCGAAGAGTTGAACTACCCCTGAATACTGTACCCATGTCATATAGATTACATATTCGTTGGAGTTTTTGAGACAATTCCTTCATGTATGGTATACAAACAGTGACAGGTTTTTGGGTGTTGTCTTTGTGTTTCTGATGCAGATTTCTTGGAGCTGATGTCATGCCCTCTGGATAGTTGTTTCAGTTGAATTTTTTTCTAAACTGTCTATCTTCTCTTGCTATCCATTGCTGGTGCTACCATATTGTATTTGCTCGGTGTTGCAGGCAACGCACCTTTCCATTTCTTTACATTTTATGGGCGGTGGAATGTTAAGTTAAGGTACTTTTTAAATGTATTCACGGAATTCACATAATTCATATGTCTATCTCTCAGTTGTTCAATAATTTATCGCATATGCTGAATAGCAATATCTTTCAGAAATACCTCGTTCATCATTTATATTTTCAACGTGACAGATTGAACGACAGACAAACCCTTTTCATTGGTATACTCTTGGTAGAGTATAAATTAATCTTGCATTCAATCCAAATTTCATACGATGAAAAGCCCGATCAACCTGAAGACATATGACGGACACCGCTTCGTCATGTTTTATAGAATATAATAAATGGATTTGGTGGTTGTTATATTTTAGCTTTTTATGCCATAAATGAAAGTCCAGTTTGATAATCAACTGGCAGGCCTTCCGGTCGTAAAATACGGTTTATTTAGGTATTCTAATTTTTGCAGATGTTGTATTATTATATTAGACCAAATATATAGTAATGGGAATCGAAACTAAAATTTTAGCTTTCGATTTACTTATTTCTTTTGACGTTACTGCCCGAGTTTTGACGACATGCTTGCTGCAAGCCGAAAAAGTTAAAACAAGAAGCATAGCTATTACGTTAGGCATGTATATTGATAATGCCGGCTTTCGGTCTTCACTTGTCTAATTCAACCTTTGTTTTTTTAATTTTTAAACTTTTTCGCTGACCTACCCCTGCAATATATATATATATATATATATATATATATATATATATATATATATATATATATATATATATATATATATATATAAGTTACGCATGGGTTTTAATAATCTATATATTAAGTTTCATGTTTTTTGATCAAAAACTTACAGGTAAATATTAAAAACACACACACCCGCGCATATATATATATATATATATATATATATATATATATATATATATATATATATATATATATATATATATATATATGAGAGAGAGAGAGAGGTTTGTGTGTACGAAAACCTTTTTACGCAAATATTACGCACGTATAAATCATGTAGAATGTCTGCATGAATATAATTTCACGTAATAGTTAACTATTAGAAAACCGAAAAAATTAATAGGCAATAAATTAAAATGAATGTTTAAAAATGTATAAATTATCCAGATTTTTGGAAGATGAATGCAATTCAACGACCCATATATAACAAAGTTGCATTTTCTGCTTAAATAAATAGAAAACGTGTTTTAATAAAATATCAATACACAAAACACAAATTTAAAGGAGTATAGATTGAACATTGTAAAGATAGAAAGCAATTTGAATACTGTAGTTTTGCACTTGAAGGGTAATTATATATTAACAAATTGTTTATTTTTCGCTTTTTAAAATTAAAACTAATTATTGCAATTTCCTCTTTACATTCTCTGACTCTTTATCTATCTTTAAATTTAGATGTGGATATTTCCGATTTGCTGAAAGAAAATGGGATAGAAAATTAAAAATGAATTATGCTCCCATTAAGCATTCTGTCCAAATTAAATTGTGTAGACAAATGCTAGAACTAGTCTGAGAACATGTATTGATATTTGTGGATTTGTTTATATGTAGGAGCGAAAGTGATATAAATCTTTAAAAAAGATATAAAGGAGGCGCAGTCCTATTAAAATCATTGTCTGTCTGTAACTGTTATAAATGTGGCTGACACAATCGCTCAATGTCCAGAGTGAATACTCACACTCTTTTATGGGTTATTTTAGTTAATTTACTGAGTTACTAAAGGACAATACGTTTTGTTTTCAAATTTTTTAAAGTCGTATGATCTGAGTAATTATTGCAATTTCCTGTTCATCTTTTATCAAATATATTAAAACTACTTTTGTAGTTATAATATATTTCCTCAGCCCAAAGAACGCCGCAGCCAACAAGAGCCACGCCAGCCACGAACAGTCTAAGACTTGAGTTTCGCCCTAATTTGAGCTCATCAGTCAAACATATGCGCACCCAGGATCCCAAATAGGGGCGAAACTAGAGTCTTAGATGGCTTGCGTGGCTCTTGTTGGCCGCTGCGTTCTTTGGGCTGTGGAAATAATTATATATAACCTCTCACATTCTGATATATATATATATATATATATATATATATAATATATATATATATATATATGTAATAATAAACTCCACTGCCTATAGTAAGGACTGTTGAACAAGGATACAGATTTCTAAGTTAATAGTTTAAAAGATACACAAGTGCATATATTCTTTCAATACATACATGTATTTAAAATTAAATTCGATATGTCGGTCACTAAGAGCATATACATAGGGAAAATAGTTTGTTATTTTTACATTTTGCGTTCTTTACGTGATAATTCTTGGCACATCTTCGGATGATGGTGAATCACGGCATTTAAATTAAATGGAAGTGTGAGCCACTAGTAAGCACGTATATGTTAAGCAATAAAAAATCCATTGTTTAAGTAAGGATTGCTGATACTGGGTTCTGTTTATTAGATGGATTACGGTTGCATCCTCAAGGGCGTCTTGTATGGCGAGCTGGCAATAGGACAGCGCCTTAGATGTCACTCGGATCCCCCGCTTCAAGTACGTATGCAAACGCTCTCTGAAATTGACTGGCATTTATATGGACAGCTGGGAGCAGTTAGCAGACGATCGCAGCGCCTAGCGAGGTGCTGTACAGCAGGGGTGGGGAAGAAGAGAAGACAACAGAAATCTGATGTTAGAGAGCAGGAGATGATACAGAAAGCAGCACAGAATGGAAATAAACATCAGCACACTATCCTCCTTCGTGTGCTTTTGGGGAAGAGACTGCAATTCCCGAATAGGTATCCAAAGCTACGCTCGGAGATGTCAATATCTCCAGAGATCTGCCAATCTGATACTGGGATACCAAATTTAAAATGTAACAGGTTAAAAGCCAAATAAATACAGCAGTTCTTTCTCTAGATAGATTTATTAAAATTAAATTCCATATTTCCATCTATAGTAGAATCCTCATCAGGAGTTTGGTTTTCCTTTTATGTATTAATAGAAGTTCTGCACTTGTTTTACTTTTCAATTATTTTCCTGGTGATGAAGTCCATCGATTTAGATTAGCAGTTAATCTCAGATTTGTATTCAAATTAATTCAGTGCTTATTGATCACAAGGGGATTTTCAATTATTTGATATATGCGCGTAACCAACACTTACACTGTACCTGACATGAAAACCTTGCTTCAATGACATCAGAAAACATCCCAAGCATTATTACATACCATAGCACATTTGCTCGCTTTTTATCCAGAAAAAAAAACATCTGTTCAAAGTTGAAAAATTAATACTTGGGGGCGGGGGGGGATTTTTTTTTGTTTTTCAAGTCTTTCACGACTGCGCATGCGCGAACCGTTTAGATAATGTAACAATAAGTAGGTTTGATAACACGTTTTAAAGATCGTGTCAAATTCGTCTAATTGTTAGCGTACTTTAACTTTCTTAAGGTTTTGGTTTCTGTCTCAGCTTGAATATTTTCTTTACTAACAAGATGTGCCCTGTTTAGAAGAAAACGTTCCTTGCATGCACACTCATTCTTTTCTTTCCTTTTTTCTTTTTTTTAAATTAAACATTACGTTTGATACTGAGCAACGATAGGTGTGTGTGTATATATATATATATATATATATATATATATATATATATATATATATATATATATATTAGGGACCCTCCAATCGATTTTTACAATTTGTTCGGAAATTCTCATATGTGTGTGTGCGCACTTAATTAAAACTAATTATAAAATAAATAGTTATGGGAGATTTAATTATAATTATGCTTGTGTTTGATAAGTCGTTGCTCAAATTTATTATGCGAGATCGAGCATTTCGCAACTCAATGTTATTAGTTTATATTAAAGTATTGATATCGAAATTTAGTCTGATATTTATTAAAATCTAAATCCCTTCATATATACACTTATATATTAATATAATAAAAAAATGGTAGAAATCAAATATTTATGAAAAAAGTTGAAGACCTACGAGGACGGGAAAGGTATTATGGAAATGTGCGACTTTTTGTGCTGCAGAATATTTCCTACATAGTCATCACTAATCTTAATGCATTTTCTCTAGAAATTCAATGATGTATCTTTGCTTCTTAAGGACGTTAAAAATAGGGTTTGCTTTCTGAGAACCCCACATCATCAATAGCTGCAACAGGAGATGACACTTTTAGGTTATGAATGCACCAGTTTAATTATCAGAACAATAACTATACAATCCAATTTGATCGATTTGATAGAAATGAAAAGAAAATATGAGACATTACTTCTCGGGCATCGCTGGTGTAAAATTAAATTACAAATATGACATGCTTATAGCAGAAACTATTGAGATAAATGAAAATTCAATATATCAGATTAAATGTCTCCGTTCAGTCTAGAAAGACAAAGGATACCTCCTGTAGGGGCAGATGCCCGTGTAATTTTGTGGCAAGGGTTGCGCAATCTCCAACCATACCTCTCCTGAATTGGCATTGCTGAGTTCAGTTGCAAGGAGAGGTCCAAGACGATTGGAAACAAAGCCGAGATAAGCGGAGGGCACATACAGCACCTGGAAGTCTAAAATAGTCATCCATCTAGGACAAGCTCATCGTTGCTTGACTCCGGTGATCGGACGGTAACCAGTGTGTCAACGTGATTATGCGGTGTATATAAAAAAAAAAACGTCAACGTGATTATGCCGTGTATAAAAAATGTCAACGTGATTATGCCGTATATATAAAAAATGTCAACGTGATTATGCCGTATATATAAAAAATGTCAACGTGATTATGCCGTATATATAAAAAAACGTCAACGTGATTATGCCGTGTATATAAAAAAAACGTCAACGTGATTATGCCGTGTATATAAAAAAACGTCAACGTGATTATGCCGTATATATAAAAAAAAACGTCAAGGTGATTATACCGCATATATAACAAACGTCAACGTGATTATGCCGTATATATAAAAAACGTCAACGTGATTATGCCGTATATATAAAAAAAATGTCAATGTGATTATGCCGTACATATAAAAAATGTAAACGTGATTATGCCGTATATATAAACATGTCAACGTGATTATGCTGTTTATATAAAAAAACGTCAACGTAATTATGCTGTATATATAAAAAACGTCAACGTGATTATGCCGTACATAAAAAACGTCAACGTGATTATGCCGTATATAAAAAATGTCAACGTGATTATGCCGTATATAAAAAATGGCAACGTGATTATGCCGTATATAAAATAATGTCAACCTGATTATGCCGTATATAAAAAAAATGTCAACCTGATTATGCCGTATATAAAAAAATGTCAACGTGATTATGCCGTATATAGAAAAATTCTCAACGTGATTATGCCGTATATAAAAAAATTCTCAACGTGATTATGCCCTATATAAAAAACGTCAACGTGATTATGCAGTATATATAAAAAACGTCAACGTGATTATGCCGTATATAAAAAAATGTCAGCGGTATTATGCCGTATATATAAAAAATTTCAACGTGATTATGCCGTATATATAAAAAACGTCAACGTGATTATGCCGTGTATATAAAAAATATCAACGTGGTTATGCCGTATATAAAAAATGTCGACGTGATTATGCAGTTTATATAAAAAACGTCAACGTGATTATGCCGTATATATAAAAAATATCAACGTGATTATGCCGTATATAGAAAAATTGTCAAAGTGATTATGCCGAATATATAAAAAAATATAAACGTGATTATGCCGTATATATATATATATATATATATATATATATATATATATATCTGATAGAGCAATTTAAAAGGCAGAAAAAATGACGAAAATGAAAATCAAATAAATCACAATATTTATTAATCCATCAATGATTTGCCAGAAATTATAAGAAAGAAACCTTCTTAATCCATGAATTTTCAAAGATGGCCATTCATCGTCAGATAGTACACATGTTCATGGTAATCAATGATACGTTTCTTAATGTTGATGCTATGATGATAAGTGTCTCTCTTTGGGAATTCCTAGCTTAATGGGTTGTCGTTAATATAATTACTTGCTAGTATTAACAAATCAGAATCAGCGTAAAAGTATATGTTGCCAAACATCTTTCAGGTCAGTGAAAATCGTCCCATTTTACCAGCAGAGTATTAAATACATTCGAATCCATCATAGTCAATATTCTCAGCTTAGTTTAGAGTTTAAAAATTTTAATTTTCATCTAATTATATTTTATAAAGTTTGAATATACATGACAAAAATTGAAACATTTGAGATTTGTCATAACTTATCTGTGCTGATCTTGTTTTTTAATCTACCAACTAAGAATTACGGCATTTATTACTTGGTGATTTATAAGGCAAAATTCTTCTTTAATTTTAGGTGACTAAAGGCAAATAAAAATGACAATAGATGAATCGATTTTAATTACAGATTACATTTTTTAAACCTTCAAGAGAATTTTATCAAGATCAATAGATTATTAGTTCACTTGTGAAAGCATGTTATTTCTTTTTCAATGTCTGCTTCTAACAGCTATGAAGTGAGTGATTGTGGAAGTTAAATTATATGAAGAATAAAGAATTAGTAGTTGTATATGTGTCAATTCCAACTAACGTGTATAGCGATTAAATACAAGTTGGTTAGTAATACATGTAACAGAGGAGCTCGGGAAAATTAGATAAAACATTTAATCAATAAAGGTCAAAATTACATATTTAATTTAAGCGTGACAGAGCGGAAAACATATTGACCACCGCCATACTCAAGTATTAAGGAATATTAAATACATAATGCGTATCTAGTAACATGTATGTAAAATTCAGGGTTGACACGTTAGTTTTTGCAGTTTGCGGCGGAAACGTGTTACATACTACTGTTGCGTTGCCAGGAGTTAATATTAGATATAACGGGGGCTCAAAACAAAGATGATATTGACATTTATATAGATTACACATACGACGATAACTGTGACGATTCTTGGGGACTTCATATTATTGTTACGGGGCTGGGACATTTATGCAACAGTTCTTGTTAACGCAGAGGGTGGAGATACATTATTGATGATAGCGAAAAGGACACACAATACGTGAAAGTGGTTATACAAAGTGCACCTTTCAGTTAGTAAAATGACGACACGAAGACAAACAGTAAAAAATAGATTGTGATTTCTTTATTCATCAGTCGGCCGATTGATGATGTCAGGGATTCAAGCGTTTTGTGTGCATGGTTTTCCCCCTTCGCCTTTAAAAGGATCAGCTCCACCGAGTCACTGTCCGACTCTCGTCTATGATTGTCTCCTCTGATCCTTACTTCGAACCCTATTCTCAATATATTAGAGAATTTCCTTTGTTTATGACGTCAGCGTTGTTGGTTATCCAATGTTACTTGATCATGTTTCAAATGACCCGTGCTTTTGCACATGTATTTACACACTTCTGATAAACGAAAGAAATCCGTACATTAAATTGTATCATTTAACCTATTTGTTATATTAAATTGTCAACTTTTTATTGTCTATTCTAAAAACTTACATATTTAATATCCAGTTATTTCTAAAAGAATACACAATCACTCTATCTCTGCCATTCTAAAAGAATTAACAATTGACTGCATTCCTAGGACCAGGAAGAGAGTTGGGTCCATGATGGACCCCTGAGGGTCTCCAGCATTAATACTGCGGACCTCTGATTTTTGCCCATCAGCTACTACCCTTATGAGCCTATCAGAGAGAAATGATTTAATGATTGAGAAAACATTTTCAGTTATACCGTATCTGGAAATCTTGTGAAGTAGGTATTTATGCCATACCTTATCGAAGGCCTTTGATATGTCAAGAGCAATTGCTCTAGAAAGGAAACCTTTGTCGTGAGATTCGCTAATCCTATGAGATATAACCGTTGTGTAATTTTTACAACGTCCTGGTCAATATAACCTACTTTTCTCAGATACATTGTCAAACTCTGAAATCCTTCTGTAGAGCTCGGAAGCCTGCACAGAAATTTCAAATAAATGCATTTATCAAATTAACCAGGCTAGCACGCTTTCCTTCCGTTAGTCATGAGTGGATAAAACCTAAATGATGCGAAATTGTATTTTTGGCCACTCACAATGAGGAATAAAACCCGAACCTTCAGAAGGTCTCTTCCACAGCTGAATTTTTCAAAGTACTCGAACTATTGCGTCACGGTTCTTTGCGTCCGCAAGGACGTGTGGTACAATTGTTGATGTACCTGGAAAAAATTCACATATTTAATTGCCATAAAGTTCGTTTTTCCTACTTGTTTAACAAAATAACACAAATACAGGGCCCGTTTTTTTAGGGAGAAGAGGGATTGAACAACTATAACATATTACTATTTAAAGTAGCTCACAAATTTCAGTAAATCTTAAACATGCACCCATATGCCCTAAATAAATACGGACATTTGTATTTGTCCTTTTCAGTATTTTTATTTGTTTATTTTAAATTATCCGAAGAATAACATTTTGAAGTATAAAGGAATCTTGTTGTTCTTCTGCTAAAATGAAAAGCAATAATGTTTGGGCTTTTACGAAGGTGGAGGAATCTATGGCCATTTGAATCAATCATTTTCCGTGATGAGTCATGATTTGCATTATTTCTTGACAGTGAGGTTCCATCATCAATAGTTTGACTTAAAAAGACTGCAGCCAACGCTGAAACATGTGGGTTTCCCCGTTATTGTATCGGGTGCAATTTAGAGTGATGGTCGGTCAGAGTTGGTGCAGTGAGAAGAGCTTCAATTCTACTAAATACGTTTCATTATTACATGAATGACTTCTATCAACATTCTCAAATAATAAAATGAATCAAGTTAACTCCTTATTTATGAACGAGTTCCTTGTTACTCTACTAGCGCAACACAACATTGGCTGAGCCAAAATGAGATTAATAAATTCCATGACAAAGTCAGTCCCCGGATATGAACCCAATTGAAAACATTTCTGGCATATTATACTGAAATTTCGCAAAAACAATGAAACCTTTCTTCCAAGCCTGAACCTTTTTGCATTATTGCAGCAGACATGGCAAGAAATTCCTCGAGATCATATCCGTCACCTGATTAATAGTGTTCCTAGAAGGGTTTTAGCATTACAGACAACAAAGTGAAGGTCAAACAAGTATTAGTTATTAAATTTGCTACCATTTATTTTTAATTTTGTTTTATAAATTAGGTTTATTGAACTAAACTGTCTCCATGAGTGCCTATTCTTTAGTCAAGTCTGTGAATATAGTTACTTAAATTTAAATTTGGTTTACGATCGTATTTTCCAGTAAATGCATGGTGTAAGATATTAAAGGCATATATTAAAAGCATCTCAGTACTTTACGATATCATGAAACATTTTATATCTTCATCTTTTTCATTTGTTAAATTATTTACACTATTCGATTCTTCGATAATCTTATCAGTCAATATTTGTACGTTATAATATTTTTTTAATCCGTACCTGAATGATTTAAATAAACTGTGTACGAAAACAAACAAGCAATACCAGAATGATATGTATATATAATCTAGATACCTTATACTTAATCGATAGTTATCCAAAGAAATTTGAGAGATTAAGCAAAACCTTCTCTACTATTAAAGATTTTTCTGTTTGAGTTTTGTAAATTCATGCATTCACGTTTACGTATTTTCGTATATCAATAAATTCATAAATCTGACAATTTATTTTACTCATGTCTTGTTAATTTTTATCCTACATAAATCTATCCGCTTCTTATTGTCGCCTTCAATGATCTCGTACGAATTATTTGCCTGTTAATCGGTTTCATTTGATAGGCGAATCTGTACCAGCAACGGAAATACTTCGTTAAGCCTCTCTCGTCTCTCTCCTTCAGCAACAAGCCTCACCTAATGCGATCCTTCTAGGAACGGCACTTAGACAGCGAAAAGACATAGCTTAATAAATAATCCCATTATTTGAACAGGTCAAAAGAATTACGAAACTCTACAAAAGCGCGCGGTATTTTTCTAATCTTTTGTCGCTAAAGATTTTACTCAGGATTCTCCAGTCTAAATACCTGTATTGCAATTGAATCTCAACCTAAAATACGACAAATGAAAATTATGTCAGTTGCTTATTTCTGGCAATGCTCTTTTCGCTGCTTTTCGATCTGTGAATTGAAATTGAGAAACACATAGTTCATTTACCTAATATTACAGAACGACAAAAATGTATATTAAACAGATTCATGGACAACAACGTTAAGATTACTATATAACATGACTATTAAGTTTTAGGATTAAAGCATGTTTTCTACCTCATGATGGTCGCTGTTACTCCACTCCAATATAAAAGATATAAAAATGTGGATAGATTACGCTGTTATACTCAAAGATCACACTAATCCAAACTAATTAATAGGGCTATGAAAAGAGAATATTCTTATCGTTGTCTCGACTAGAGTATATATCCGACAAAGACACAGTTAAACAGTCAAAAACCATATCACTATGCAAAAACATGATATTAACTGATATATACTCAAGAGTCAAAATAATGAAAAAAATATTATCTTGCCGTAGCCTTACTAATTACGCATAAAATGAAAGTAAAATGCAAAGGCTAAATTTAAAAAAAAATAAAATACTGCCTTCAAAATGAAGTCACTCCCTTAACAGTTTTTATTAATTGTGGACAAAAAGTATAGTGTTGTTAACAGGAGGACTGATTCAGATAAAGTATCTGGCAACACAATCCTAATATGCTCCCTGTAAAGGCCTCTCTGTTTCGTATTTCTTTTCAATCCGTACAGCAAAAACGATCAAAATTTAGAATAAAATTGATCAGGAAAAACGATAATAACTTAATCTAAAAGTCAGTTTACAATAAAAGTCTACTAGTTTAGTCAAATTAACCAAATAATAACACATGAACATATATCTTTTAGTTGTTCGTTATATTATCATTAGTTATATTTTAATAACAAGATGTCATTTAAAGAGAGATTTGTTTGTCAAACTTTCATTGAAAAATAAATATCTCAAATTTCACTATAATGTTGACATTATATTAAAGATTAAAATAGTTACGCTGTATGGAGATCGATAGTAGTTCGGCATTATATGAAATAGAGTACTAGTTTTTTTTTCAAATTCTACATTAATCTTAGTTTTCAAATTCTACATTAATCTTAGGCACGCACGTACCATTTGCGAGCGAGTTTTCAAAACAATCGGTAGACATATATAATTGACTAATAAAATTATCGGCTTTTTTAGATATTGATTAAACAGAACAGTAATGTACTACTCTTTACAAGGATTGAATTCGCAGAGGAAGAATTGTTCTTGTATACGCACTAAAACACGCAGAACAAAACATTAAACAACGTAATATGAAGTGAAACAGTACGTACCGCACAGAAACCACATAAACCTACAAAATCTAATAGTTGTCACTGGTTTCTTCTAAGATAATGTTCCCTTTTGTTTAATCCATTTATTGAAGAGAGAAATGTAATGTACGGCGACTGAACACTCATACATATAAGGATTACTGTTCTCGTAAAAACTCTTAAAATGCGCGAATATGAAACAATAATAAAAAAAATGAAAAAAGGAAACGTTATATAAAGACAAAGAAGATAATTTCGCAAGTCCACATCGACTAAATTACTACAATTACAAAAGTAAATATACACTTTTAAATAATAAGATTCGCCCGTATATATATTTTCAAAACCAGGCATCATCCTTTCATACTAACAGCCCTTTCCTTAAATTGTGCTGGCGTAAAAAAAACGCAGATGAACTGGTACTTTTTCAATACTACACAGTATCTCTACTCAGACTAAACTATTCGACATTTGTATAAGCACTAGCAGTTTAGCCCTATGCACTGTTCATAACTTTATATGCATATAAGTGACTCCAGTCCAGGTAATCTACATCTAAAATTTCAAGTGTTTAGACTCAAAAACTGATGGGGGAGTTTGGTAGAGTCTGCAAAGGTCAACTCTTTCAACTTTCACCTCTTGGCAGCCAAACTTTCGCTCACAAACTGCTTAAAAATCTTGCTGCATGCCTGAATACACTTTATGTAAATTTCAAATGTTTAGACACAAAAGTGGCTGAATAGCTTACTATAGGCCGCAAATATTAAACCTTTTAAACTTTGACAGCCAGATTTACGGCCAAAAATCGATTAAAATGATTGCCTTATGCCTGAATATAGTTTATGTAAACTTTCAAATGTTTGGCAGAGTAATTTGTTAGAAACCACAGGGGCCATTTTGTTTTCACCAGGACCCCAATTATGACACCTTAAAATTGATTGTTTTGGGCTCAAATCAAATTTAAAAACAACTTTGATCCATGTCCAAATAACCTACATCTAAAACTTCAAAATTGGCGAAGGAGTTTGCCAGAGTTTGAAAGGTCAAATCGTTCACAGTCAATTTTTTGGGCGCAAACCGATTAAAAATATTTTCCCAAATGTATTTACCCGTTATATCAAATCTCGAGTCGGTAGACTGAAAATTGGCAGAGTAGATTGGTAGGGAAATGTACACACAGAGACAATTTCACTTTTATAGATATATAGATTTACACCGTCGTTAAACTGTATTAATCTTCTTCAGTGTTACATTGCATACAAAAATAAAATAAGTAGAACTTTCAAACTTATTACTCACTCTTTAAACTATAACCCAAATAAAAGAAGAATATGTTATGGTAATAAATAACAAGGCAATGGGTAACGATGTGCGCTCAAGTTCATCTATGAATATCAACAGTTCCGAGAGAATGGGAACCGCTCTTATTATAACCAGAATTGCATTAACATTCCAGCATTACATATTACAAACGCTACTAAAATTTGAAAGTATCGTCACATATCAACTAACAAAACATATGCCCTCTAACTTGCTATAAAAAGAAAATACTCTCAATAAAAAACTACTCACAAACAACTAACCTAAACAACAAAGAAAGAAAGAAATTATTAAAAAAAAATATTTCAATTACTCCGCATTCGTTTAAAGAAATAACAAGCAACATTGTTTAATCACACCGCATTGGTCAACAAATAAAACTGAGCACTGTAACTTTATTTATTCTTAAGCTAGATTTGTAAATGTACATTACTTTAGGTGGGCGGGTGACAGGCCAAATATTATCGTAAATCCGGGATAAACAGATTGATAAATCTAAAGGTTCCCCAGCAGATGATTTAATATAATTATATATTTGCAATATTTTTATTTGTAACGGGTTATTCTCCCTGAAAGTTGAGAGATTCTATTTATAAACACTGCCGATTGGAACTAATTAATTCACGTTCTGTTATAAAAATTGCTATATAAAAAACACAATCTTTTAGGATTCCAGCACATAATTTTTCGTATCAACACGAGAAGAATCTTTTGTTCTTTGCTTAACTTGTACAGAACAGCGACCTACTAAAAATCGTTCACATCCAAGACTTGTATAGAATATCCACCAATCGGAAACTCTTCTGAAATTAAACATGGCTTCAAAATCAATGTATATATATATATATATATATATACATATATATATATATATATATATATATATATATATATATATATATATATATATATATATACTGTGGAAGCAAAATAAAGACTTCAAAACGGGCGTTGATGGCAACAAAAAGTCTATTTCATTTTACGTTACAATTGTTTCCATGTCCAGTCGAACAATTTCAAACGTTATATCGTTTGAAAATTTTCCAAACCCATAATTTCTTCAGAATTTATGAATAAACAGACTTTTGACAATAGAGCATTTTTGAAGAGAGAGAAAAAAGAAAAATTATTTTAACGGGAAAAGCATCTGAGAAACATTTACCTTTGTTGTAGTTACGGAAAAGCCCATTTAAATATTAATATATCGCCTAATTTTCGTATCTTTATTTAAGAACAGAGTCATGAGAAGTGTTCACAGAAACCCCTAAGCCATTTAAAATGTTTTATATATCCCATTCGTTGACTTCCTAAATTAGATCTCGTTGTTTCATTATTTCCCAATAATTAATTCTTTTTATAAAAAGAGATTTTTTTTTTATTTCTATATTTATAGAATGGCCGTAACAACCTTGCAATAACGTTACGGTTAATTTTAGATTCGTATTAGTGGCAAGTAATGTTTACAGATTATCGCTATTGTGGTACTTAGATTTAAAACCATTTTAGGTTTAAAGTTTAATTGAATATGAGAATAAATAAAAAGGTTGTATTATATATATAAATCCTCGTACAACATTTCGAGTGAGGTGTTTTAATCTATTTATTATTATATAATGTTTTAAAATTTATTGCCATTCTACTTGAATGTGTTCATATCGTTTTTAAAGACAATTATGAATGGAGATAATCCAGTTATGTTGTTAATTGCTATTAGTTTATTCTGTTGGAAACTGGGTCGAATTTTATTTCCTATAACAGCTAAAGGGAGATAATTCAGGTCGTTTGATGTTGTCGGTTCATTGATTACTAGAAAGCGTCTGTGATTTAATAATTAATTTAATCAGACGGATCCATAACGTGCTACGATGGCTTTATTAACAAATTAAGAATACAAATTATGTTTTTAATCTTAAAAAAATGTTGTTGTTTTTTTACCCCTCGGTTTAACTCACATCTGTTATTAATCACTTATGCTGCTCATGTCTTATAATTATTGTGTTGTATTATTGGGTATCTAAATAAAACATTATATATCCGCTAATTATTATTCTGACAGCAAAACCACTCAATAGCTACAAATATGTTACAGTCCGATGAGAAGATGTATACTCCTGCATTTGTGGGTAAAAAAAACATTAAGAACAGGGAGTAAAGTAAGAAAATAAGTAAATCAGCATGGATTCTACCAACTTAAGATGACAGATTACAAAATCAATTAAACTAATTTTCAGCCTCCAAATTGCTAATTTAATTTTTAATGAAAAATTGTTTAATTGTTAAGTTGTTTTATTGATTTGAAGAGGGTATCACTTATTTCACCGTCAATACTGCTACAACTGAATGAAAAATGCTCACTGTTATGAAGAAAAATTCCATTTTTAGATGAGCTTTATACTTTATTTATATGTCTTACACGGTTTTGAATAATAGAAACTATATTCGCATGTTAGATTTTGATCCTTCATATATATTATAACAATTCTACTTATTTAACTCTACATTAAAATGTAATCCTAGCATCCGATGATCCTTATGGTTGTAAACAGTTATACCTCAGTTACATTTAAGGCGTGATAGCAGAGAGGGATAACTTGGTGTAATGGAAGAATCCCCATCCCCGTTGTTTTAGCGCCCCGAAATCTACGCAGCAAATATGTTTTTATATACGAACGTAAAATCAACGTTTCCAACCTAAAAACGAAGTAAAAAAAAAGGAAGAATAAAAAAAAATGAGTTCCTAGTGCCGCCTCTAAGGGAAAACTGGAATAAAAAAGAGAAATAAATAAATTAAAAAAAGAAATAAACGATGAAAATCGGGAGAAAGGCATCGAACAAAGCGAAATATAATGGAAATGATGTATGATATAAAAAAGAAAAGAGGAAAAAATAAAAGAGATTGGAAAGGCAGCGAACAAAGTGCAAATAAACGGAAGAAGAAGGAATGAATCCATGTAATTTATTTTTGTTTTTTTTTAGTGTTAAAAAATCTGGCTGTATTGCAAAGAAAGAAACGATGTTAAACTTGCCGACGGAGGAGGAAAAACGGAAAGAGAGAACAAATAAATAAACAAAATGCAAAGTTCGTAGAAACAGAAACAGAGGAAAGTTTATAAAAATAAAATAAATGAATAAATAAAAATTAAAAGAAACGATGTTAAACTTGCCGAAAAATAAGAGGAAACAGGGAAAGAGAGAAGAAATAAATTTGAGAAAGGGAAAGATCGATAAAACGAAAAACAGAGGGAAGATATATGGACCCCGCAAAGCAAAGAACACGATGTTGTAAATGTCGAAGAATTCGAAATAAAACGAAATTGAATATCATTTTAAGTTTTAATGCACTGTAAAAAATGTAAAGTTTTTTCGTTTGTGTTTGTTTTTATTTTTAACCAACGTAAAAGTTAGCGTGGTGCGTCTCATGTAAATTGCAGTCTAGTTTTTATGAAAACCTAAACTGGCGTTCCTTTTTATTTGTCTCTTGTGAACGGTCATGGACGGTGTAAATTAGTGGTGGTGGAAGTATGAATTTTTTAGAGAGAGATGACTTTACTAATTCCATTGATCGTAACCGGTTTTGGCAGTGAACTCTCACCAGATATAATATAGGATTCTGCGAGTTAGTGGATAGCTAATATGCCTTTAACACACCTCAGATATCGTGATGCATAAAATATCTAGATTCTTAATCCTATTGAGGTCAAAGTCAAAATGTAAAAAATGAGTTCATTTTATGTATATAGATAGGTAGAAGATAGATAAAAGAATATAGAAGATAGATAGAATAGATTAGAAGAAAGATAGAGAAGATATATATATGTGTGTGTGTATGTGTGTGTGTGTGTGTGAGAGGATCTTTCTGTGTCTATGAGTTTTTTTTTTATTTTCACCGAAAACAGCTCGGCCGATTCTCATGAAATTTCACAAAAATTATTCTGTTTACCGGACAGTCTTCTTAAAAAGGTCTTGCATCGTAATGTGTTCGACAATTATCGAGAATTGAATATCGAAATAATCTTATGAAAGCAGGAACAGGCGATTTTGAAAAAAGTTTACAGCTTACACAAACTAATATCGTAAGTGCATTGTAGAAGTTTTATTACCATATAAGCCGAAAGGATCGACATATAAAATGATCACTAGGTGTTTTATATGAAAGGTGTTGTTTCGAAATGAATGTTTCTGTTTAAAGAAAAACTGAATCATCATACATTCCTTTTCATTATCAACTTAAATTAAAGCCATTATCACCGAATGACAAGCAAGGCTAGACACATAAAATAAACAGTAGGTTATATGATATGACAAGGGCGC
The DNA here is from genome assembly GCF_053919585.1 of Euprymna scolopes. Lineage (NCBI taxonomy): Eukaryota > Metazoa > Mollusca > Cephalopoda > Sepiida > Sepiolidae > Euprymna > Euprymna scolopes. The sequence continues at coordinate 140,917,090 of NC_136486.1, forward strand.
GTTCAAAAGAAATGTTTCTGCTTCGAGCACAAATGAAGCATGATACTTGACTTTTGCATTTTAATCTTTAGTTCAAGCTATTGTATATAAAAAAGTGATTTTATAAAATCAACAGTAGGTTCTCTACAGTTCGATAGAGAAAACAATCTATTGTGAATTAAGTCACTACGAGATATAAGTGAATGTTTCTCCAGGTGGACCGTTATTGATCCCGAATTAGACCAGACAATTAGTCGATTTAACCGATTTCGATGACAATAGAAAATATGGGTGTGCCAAACATTCGTCGATCATGCAACGTCGGGTAACATATGTCCTATTAATGGATTGTGATTCCTGATAACATTTCTTGCATCACAACATGTAAATGGTGTTCTCTAAGTAGCCTAAATGCATATCTCCACCTCTACTATTATATAAAAGGAACTTGGTTAGTGTGTATGTCTGTACGTATGTCAGTTCCTGCCCCGGGGACTCGAAAACAGCTGGGCTGATTTTTATGGAATCTAACACTAATGTAAATTATGTGTATGGCAGTGCTTTTAAGTAGGTTTTTATCGGGATGTAATCGACAGCTAGAGATAATCGAAATAATCCGAGTAAAGAAGGAAGAGACAGGGTTTACCAAAGTTAACACCTTCAAAAGTCTAACATCGAAAATCTATCTGAGATGTTTTATTACTACACAAGCCGAAAAAAACCCGACGTATAAAATCAATATTAGGTTCTCGGAGAAGACAGGGGTTATATGGAAATTAAGGTTTCGGTTTAAATAAAAATTGAAGCATGATACTTGTTTTTTTTTTCATATTTAGGTTTAATGAAAGTCATCAATCCTGTACAAGCAGTAAGGGCAGGCATAAAAAAAAATCAACAATAGGTTCTTAGATATGACAGGGGCGCGTTAAAATCAATGTTTCCGTTTGGAACACAATGAAGCTTGATACTTTTACATTTAACCTTAAATATAAGTATTTGATAAAATCGAGATTATGTTATTTGTAGTGCAATGATATTATGGACAAATCATGGCAAAAGGCGTATGAAGCTTCCTCCAGGTCCGCAACTAGAGCACGCAATTAATCGATATCATTTAAAAGTAGGCGATTTCACTAATTTCGATGACAATAAAAATATGGCAGTGTGCACCATTCCTTCAACATAATTCAATCTCGGGCAAGGTCGGGTGCCCCTGCTAGTATATATATATATATATATATATATATATATATATATATATATATATATATATATATATATATATATTATTTTTAAAATAAGTTCAGCCACCCTGATGGGCCGTAGACGACGAAACACATGTATATTTTAAAAATAATATATGCCGCTCCCCATTTAGGGGCTACTAAATTGGTCAAAGGGAAAATTATTTCCAACTCGCATTTAGGTAAAAATGTACTTTCGTATAAATAATTGAATTCGTTCAAAGAGTATCGCTAACAAAAGCAAGTAAAAACGTATATACATATATATATATATATATATATATATATATATATATATATATATATATATATAACAATACTTTAAATAAATCTACGTATAACAATAATGTAAATGGAATTATATATAACCATTTGCATGGATTTGTATATGTATACTAATAATTAAAATTGATTTAGATATAAACCAATAATAGAAGTGGATTAATATATACACATAAATAACATGAATATAAATAAAAGGCAGGAAGTCAAGAGAAAGGCAAAGCATTGTTGTGATTGGCGACTGTATCTGTCACTTTGATAATTGAATTGGACTCGCCTGATAAATCGTTGTCAATTTTCCGTCTATCTATTGTCCAGTCATTTTATAACACTGCCAAAAATATTCGCGAGAATAGTTTCCCCCAGAAGAAAATCTCTGAAGATCTCTCTTCGAAACTGTCTTTTGTTTCATACTAATTTTATTCAATTCTTTATTTTCTTGCGCTCCACAACTCCTTTGCTAATCATCTTATTTTTTATCAGTGCAAAATAAAACGACCATTGTTCATTTGACAAATTATAACTTGCTAGGACGACGATCGGTTTCTTTTTTTCCAGGCAACAAATGTTATTTCCGAAGTTTCCATTTAATAAATATTCATAGATTGTTTAGCATGGGAAGAATGGGCACTAAAAATAATTATCTTACAACTCCGTGCGAAGGCAAATATAACTTAGTTAAATATCGTTATCCTCATCTTTTTTCTTAATAAATATATTTATCTTTGCTAAAATGTTATCACATCACAATTCCTTTTGAGGTGCGCTCTTATATAGCTGAGATACTGTATCTATCGTGTGTCTTATGAATACAGCGGAGCATGTAGTTACAATGCTAGGATTTAAGACACTTAGAAATATGTTTGTACATATCTATCAGTCAGCTTGTTTGTCTCTCCGCACTTTGATATATTATCATCGCAAATGAACTTAATAAATGTACATGATTTTATATATTATGGAATAAGTTGATATGCCTATTTCTATAATAATTGACTAACTGAAAACTATCATCTAGTATAACTATTATAACTAGATAACTATATAACGATAAACACCCGTCTAGCTGAAACCACTGTCAGAAATTTTCCCCACTCTTTATCTGTGCCAAAAGCAAAACATAGATTCCATGAACAAAGCTTCTTTCTTAGAAGTGCACGCCTGTGGAACTGTTCCGTTTACCTGTTTCCCATGATTACAACCTGGATGTCTTCAAGTCCAACATAAACAAATTCCTAATGAACCGCCCCCTTAAGTAAGACACTTTATCAAATCCCCAATACTAACGTACTGTACAACCAACACCCCTTATCTCCGAGTGTCTTTCGGGCCTTGATAAGTGGTGACTACCTTGTAAAAAGAAATCTACATCTAACACGATATTGTTGACTATCTTGATCACCTGAATAATGACGTATACTTTTCTAACATCGTTTGCAAATGGAGTTTTATTAATTATCCTACTCTATATTTTTTATAATAAGCAGCACATTTAAAATTATATTTTAGTACATTATTCAATAGAACAAAAATAAGTGAAAAATAAGCTATACAACAATATTAGGGAAAGTTCAGATAAGCTATGTTTTACTTACTTGGACAGGATTTCGTGTTTTAACTTAATATAAACAGTTTTACTTTAATAAAATGTTAGGTTCAGTGTGTTAGGTTAGAACAGATAAATAATGGCTGTCATAGCCCCTCCACGTGTAGGCTTGACAATCGCTCAGTAATCGGAAATTAAACATTAAGCAGAAACTATGATTGACATTAAGAAGTCAGAATACATCCACCTCATAGACAATCTGTATTTACTTTTATTTAAATTATCTTCTTTATTTTGATGTATTACTAGCAATTTTATGACACTTATGAGTAATAAACATGCATTATCAAATAAACACCAAAACTTTAGCAGCATAATAATTTTCACTTCAGAAATACCTTTAAACAATATTTTTAAAAAAAGTTTGTGATTCAATTCTTTTAAGAAACAAATATTTGTGTGTTTGTTTTAGTGTAGCTTTTACATTTCCTTTCTTTTTGTTTTTTTATACGGATATCATACACAAGTATAACACTTTATTTTTTGTTGTTGTTATTTTGCAATAATTATTTCTGTATTTCTTTTGTTTAAATCACTTTCGTTCATGGCGTGCCTATATTATTCGTATACTACTAAACCACGACCACTAATAAGCTATCTGTTTATAGTGGATACATTTTTGATAATTGAAATATGTGAAACTTGTATTTACTACATGAATTATTTACATAGTGTCTTTCTTTATTATGGTGGAATGTTTTTTTTTATTAAAATCAGATATTGTTTGCCTAAAATTTAATTGAATTGCATCTTGTTCATTAAGCAATTTAAGAAATGCGTAATGCAATCCAGAATAAATTGGTTAGAATGTCTCCCCGCATAATCAGCTTAATTTTTATATTATTTATTTTATGTGCGAAAGAGGGGAATGTGTTATCTTCCAGGTAATCAACTTGAAATGCATCATATTATTCTGTACACATCGGGAGTGTTAAAAAACGATCACATAGAATAAAAATAGGGAATTTTTTTTTGTTCTAAGAACGACTATATTTCGCGGGCGGGGATCAAATTGTCTGATACCAAAAACTCATACATACTGCGGAACTTCAAAAACGGAATATTAGGGTCGTTTCAAATTGTCACTATTATAACGGAAAAAAATTTACATGATTCCCCATAAAAAAGGCAATGTATTTCATGTTCATATGAGGTAAACTTAACCACTTGAAATTATAATATAAAAAACTTTGCTTACGTTGTAAACAAATACTAAACCAAACTCGTTATAGACCTATTATTGAACGGAGTAAGTTTACGTATTCCATGCAAATTAAGAAAAAAAAAACAAGTAAAACGGAACCTATCTGAAAAGAGTTATATTTCGCGAACACTTTCCACTAGCAGCCATGTTAGAGTGCAACAAGATAAGATATTGATTATTTACGTCTCTGAATGGCTGAATATTTTTTTAATATTCGTTGACAGTGGTTATATAATTAGATATATAAAATATCATGTAATCAAAACTATAATGATCAATATTAGACGAAATCTATAATGACAAATCTAATATCGAATATAATTACTTTTTAGCACTTAATTTGCATTGTTATTTGAATACTAAAATTCAAATTCGTCTAAAATGTTAGTTTATGACAAGAAATCTTACATAAAGAAAAGAGCTTTGTGGAAATAACTGGACTACACATTAGAGTGTATCTTACAGGTGCATGGTTTGTACATATTTCGATGCAGATAACCTATTGAATTGTCTATTTTAAAGAAAAAAATGAAGTATCGTTTTGACTTTTATGAAAATGTATAAATAAAATTTTTTTTTTTTAATATTTTATGGATAAATTGAAAGCATTTAATCTATAGGAGCAATCCTTATTTTTCTTACGATTTCGAAATTTGAAATTAATTTTCAAGTATTTTAACAATCGAACAAAAAATAATGTAATCGCTTTAATAGTATTACTAACTCTTAATATATTCAAATATTAAAACTTTTAGAGACTTTTTATACCAAATATTTCAGCAATTAAAACATACAAAAATGGGATCGTTATTTTTATATAAAGAGAAATAATGTGTAGTAATCGTTTACTACTATAACTAGTTTTATTAAATGACTAGCTGGGTTGCTCGATAGTACAATACGTTTAGGCATGATATTTTAATTTGTACAGATTGCGTATTTATTATTATAGAAACAACCCTCTATTTAATATTATATATTACGAAGAATAAATTGCCCGGTTGACTAGTTCGCAAAAAAGAAAGAAATATGATAAAATAAACAATGATAAAATAGTTCATCAAATTCTGCCTGTGTTTGTTTACAATATCACATCAACTAATATTTTCGCTTGACGATTAATGCTCTGGAAACTCACTTCTGATTAATGTTTAGTTTTACAATATGAAAAAGAAATAATTTGCGGCGATTTAAATTTGTACATCTTCTTTTATCGTTAATTGAATATTAAAAAGAAAATATTCAAATAAAATGGTAAGGTACACTCAGTCTTGAACACGGATGCAGTCGGTCTGTGGCAGAATGATCTACCACTTAGTTGTGCCCAGATGTCAACAAATCTGTCTTTTTTTTCTAATAAGAAATTATTTTTGAAGATTTTTATTATCGCACTTGCCGGTGTCACGTAAAATAGTCCCCTGTAAACATTCTTTTTTTATCTATAAAAAATACCATTTTTAGGATCGGATTTTTTTCGGTTTTCGATAATTATCGGGTGAATTTCTGTATGAACACATCTAAGAACATTGCCAGACATAAATTACCTTTGTGCGAAATTTGCCATAGATTTTCTCAGCCGTTTCGGAACACATAAGGAAGGAAGTCACACACACAAAATGAATTTATATAATAGATATTTTATTATTTCTCGCATACGTCAGGACGACTTTCCTTTTATTTTAGGTTCAGAAATTATATTTTTAGTTATGTAGTTTACCACATATTGTTCAAAATATTACTCTTAAATAAAATGTAATTATGATTATATTGTTACGTCATAAAATCGTTAATTGGAGTAAATTAAGAAGTTCTAATTTGTATTATAAAGAGTATTCAATGTTTAATATGAATAAGTTTATTCGTTATTTATGACTCTTTATAATCCAATCTTATATCTATGCAACGATTCTGTAATAAAAATGCATGTTTTTTTCTTTAAAGTGTTAACACTTAAAATGATTCCGGATTTATTTCATATATCTATGATACAGTAAATTGATATTGTCTAGAATATTAAAATTATTTACAAATAACCGAAAGACAGTATGGTGGTTATCATGGTATTGTTAATAATAGATTTTAAAACCTGGGTAATTAAATGTTTTAGATATTTGATATCAATAAATAATCGATTAATAGTTAATGTTATTGGATAGGAGATACCAATATATAATCGATTAATACTGAATGGTAAAAATCATAATATGATGGTTACAGAAGCACGAAACTCTCATACACTACTACACGAAAAATCCATTCATTATTTTATTAATATAAAAATTTTGTGTTAAAAATAAACCGGTTGAACGGTTAAATCGGATTAATACGGGGGAACAATTTTGATGATAATATGAAATTCATAAGCGATGCCTAACCGCATGTATATTCATGTCACTGAAGACGTCGAGTAAACGTTTCGTAGATTATACAAGGAGGTATCGACGTTGTCTTACATACAAGGACTCATAGCCGAAATGGTCACCAATATGGTTCTTAATGCTTGATTTTTGATCAACTTCGGTAGTTAGAGTCAGTGTGTCAACGTTATTATGCCGTATATGCCAGACTACTATATGAAAGCGAGTTAATACACTGATTTATAAATTCAGATTTTATTTGAAATAAAAAGTTTAATAAGTTAAACAATGTTTCTATATATAAAAATGACGCTGTTGCTATCCGAATTATAACAACCCGTATATCTGTATGCAAGTCGGGGCATATTGGATATATTTACCTCTCTCTCTGTCTCTATCTCTCCCTCTCTCTCTCTCTGTGAAGAATATGCCAGGTGCACGTGATTACATATTGTCGATTATTGTATAACAGCGTGAACTATGAAAAAAATTGCCGTCGCGAAAAAACTTCTGAAAATTGAAAGAAATAAAAGAAAAAACAATATGAAATGAACCTCGACTGAAAAAAAAACTCAGTAATTAAATTTGAATAATTCAATTTGAATGCTTTCTCATTTCTTTAATTAAGCCAACAGTTACATCTGCTTCAGGGCGGCTGTAGGAAATCGAGACACTGTTGTTGATGCCGAGCTTGTATCATTTCACAGTCTGGAAAAGCCCAAAAACTAATCGATATTTTCTTAAGCGATGGGGACACAGGAGTATGGTTGGAAATGTTTAATTAGCGTTTTTGTTTTATGAGGGCGACACATTTGCCAATACACATGATAACAAAACATGCCTGGTACATGTTAAATAGATTGTTCGAAATCTTTAAATATCGTCTAGTTAGCAGTTTTCTTTGTTTGTTGTTTTTTGTTTGTTTTGTAGATACGACAAACATTTTTATAAAAGCCTCTGTCCGTCTATGTGACGTGTATGTTTGGAATATATAACTGTTAACTCTGCCTTCGTTGCTATATACTTAAAGTCATTTAATCGATTTATCAGATTTTATTAGAAAGAGTCATTTATTGAAGAGTCCAGATATTACTTTGACCAATATTAGATATATTTTACAAACGAGTCACCACATTTAAAGGTCCGAAGTCCACTCGAAGATAAGGGTTAGTGTGTGTATTGTAGTCATTGAGACAGTTGAGACGTAACGATTTGTACAAAGAATTCTGTATAATTAGATAATTTACGAGAACAGCTAAGAAAGAAATTAGTTACATTGAACTTGATGATAATGATATTGTAGTCAGTTGGAAAGCAGACTAGCAGAACAGAGTTCCACAGGCGGACATTTCGAGTGAAGAAGTGAAGATGGAATTCATATGCAGGTTTAGTAAACGATAGTGAATTTATTGATAGTAATTTTGGCTAGACGAGTATTATTTATGAAGGATTGGCGAAGGGGAAACCATAGATTGGAGCTCAGTCAAACACCTGCCATCCAAATAGCAATAGAGCAGGGACAAGCTCGAAATCTCTTCTGTGAGAAATAGGCTGCAAATAGGTGAAAAGGGCTTTTCTTGCTAGATTACAAAGTATGTTTTGAAATCTGACAAGGCAGGATAGGATGCTTCAAGCAGGTCCTCCCAAGATGTGGCAACAGTATTTAATACTTTTAAGAGATACCCTTTGTATTAATTAGTTGACATGTACAATACCGGAGTTCTATATTACTTATGTGTCCTTTGTAGAATTCTAATTTTATTGATTTTATTATAAAATATTTAACAATGTTTAGGCCTAGATTCCGTTTAGTATATCGGACTGTCATCTTTACATTGGATCGAACTTTCCTTGTAAGATATTTAATATCATTTTAATATCGCAAATATTAAAGGTACCTTTCTTCTATACATCGGTACAAGTGTCATGTTCTATAGTATATTATTTTGATAAAGGTGGTTTGCGGATAGTAACATTCATTCTTAAATGTACCTTTATGTATAGCTCGTAAACTCAAAGTTTTACCGAGCAATCTTTCCCAGTGTATGATGTATTATATGCTATTTTAAAAGATTTTCGAAATATTGGTTTCTTATGGTCAGCAAGTGTTTTAAATTCTGTTTTCTTATATTTTCCGAGTATCTAGTCTGTTGCATTATCTTTAATATGTGTTTTAATTTTAACTTTTATCAAATATGTTGTTTATATATATATATATATATATATAATTGTAAATGAATTCACAAAACCTATATATTGGTAAATATAGATTGGTTCATTTATTCAATAAGGGAATACAAACAATTAGTAGAAAGGAGCCTTTATGTCAAGGCATTTCGAAGTCTAATGTTTCTCATCAGAAGAGTAGAGAATATGCTAGGTAACATAGTGGGAATGCGGCGTCTAGCGTGGGATTCATTAGGAACGAAATAGATCGATTAAAATTACCATGGTGCCGGGGGGGGGTTATCGAATTTAAAATTAAGGAGGAGTGTATTATATAGACAGTTATGTAGAAAGGTGTATAGGGTATTTATCATAGTTTTAAATGTATGTAGTATACGTTTTAAGGCTTAAGGGGTGGCATAGTGTGGATGGGTGGTAATTCTATTTTATCGGCGTGTAAGATGTCTATTATCTATGCAAGGACATTTAATTGATAGATGCAAACGAGACGACAACAGCACTATGAAGTGGTGTATAATTTTAAGAGCGGTATTATGGTGATAATTTAAGGCGGAAAAGCGAATGAGTGTATTCTAAGCAGGGTTGGAATAAGGATATTACATGGGGCGTCCTGTACCAGGGTTTTAATTTAGTAAGGCGAGGGAGGGTTCAGAAATGAGTTAAAAGGACAAGTTATGGAGTGGGTCTGGATGTGTAGTTGTGAGGCTATAATAATAAATTTAAGAATACCAATATATACTAGATAATATGTAGACAAAATTCTAGGTGTCCTTGTGATAAGATATACAGGGAAGTGGGTTGGCGTATAAGGCAGAAGTATAAGGAAAGAGTAGCAAAGGTTGTGGAGGTGGATAAAATGACAAAAGAAAACTTATATCTAAAATTTGAAGTGTTTATACCCAAAATTGGCGGAGGAGTTTGGTAGAGTTCTCAAAAGTTCAAATCGTTGAACTTTGACCCCCTTAACAGCAAAATATTTGGCTGAAGACCGATCACGTTGATTTCCCCAAATCTCAGTACCCTGTATATCAAGTTTCGAGAATATAGGCTAAAAATTGACAGTTATTGCGTAGGGAAATGTACACAGACACGTTCAGGTCCTGGATATGACCTTAAACTATATCCGATGGTGAGGGCCCCAGCTTGCAGGCCTTAGGGAGTGTGGAGCCACCCTTTAATTGCCATTGCTCCCAGGTCCACTCTGACCCGGAGTGGTAGCACCTGTTAGGGTCCCAACTATGGGTTAAATAGAATACCACTTAAAAAACAAATATACTAATATTCAAAATCACCAGATTCGGCAATAAATAACCTGAAAAGGGATGATATGCCGTAAAACAAAACAACCAACCAACCAACAGACACGTTCACTTTTATAGATATACTAGCATGGGTGCCCGGCGTTGCCCGGATGTTTCTAAGTGTATGCTGAGCAAAAAAAAGCGGTCATTTTTTTTAATTTGAACCCTATTATAACCCCTTAACATTTGGTGTTTTGGGCTCAAATCAAGTTATTAAGTTAGATCCATGTCCACGACATCTATATCGAAAATATCAAGTGTTTAGACCCAAAATTGTCGAAGGAGTTTGGTAGAGTTCTCAAAGGTCAAATCGTTGAACTTTGACCCCTTAGCAGCCACATTTTTGGCCGATAACCAACCACATCGATTTTCCCAAATCTAAGTGTCCTGTATATCAAATTTCGAGTTTGTACTTAAAATTGTCAGAGTTATTGCGTAATGAAATGTACACAGACAGACAGACAGACACACAAACACCTTCACTTTTTAAGATATACTAGCATTTCACCCCGGCGTTTCCCGGTAGTTTAGAGGTGTATGCTTAGAAAAATAAATAAACAAAAACAAAAATGGTCAATTTTTTTTTTAATTTGATCCCTATTATAACCCATTAAAATTTGTTGTTTTGCCCTTAAATCAAGTTATTAAGTTAGATCCATGTCCAAGGAACCTACTTCTAAAATTTCAAGTGTGTGGACCCAAAATTGTCGGAGGAGTTTGGTAGAGTTCTCAAATGTCAAATCGTTAAACTTTGACCCCTTAACAGCCAAATGTCTGACCGAAAACCGATCACATAGATATTCCCAAATCTCAGTACCCTGTATATTAAATTTCGAATCTGTAGACTGAAAATTAAGAGTTATTGCGAAGGAAAATGTACACAGACAGACACACACACACAGACTCACAGACACATTCACTTTTATAGATATACTAGCATGGGTGTCTGGAGTTGCCCAGGTATTTGGAGGTGTATGTTTAGCAAAAAAAAAAAGCGGACAATATTTTTTAACTTTGACTCCTTAAAATGTATTGATTTGGGCTCAAATCAAGTTATAAAGTTAGATCTATTTCCAAGTAACATGTATCTAAAATTTCAAGTGTGTAGACCCAAATTATCGGAGGATTTTAGTAGAGTTCTCAAAGGTCAAATCGTTGAACCTTGACCCCTTAATCGCCAAATTTCTGACCCAAAACCGATCACATCGATTTTCCCAAATTTCAGTCCCGTGTATATCAAACTTCGAGTCTGTAGACTAAAAATTGACAGAGTTATTGCGTAGGGATATGTACACCGATACACATACACAGACATACACTTTCACTTTTATAGATATATAGACTATCATTTCACCCCGGTGTTGCCCGGGTGTGTGGGGGTGAATATTGAGCATAAAAAAAGATCAATTTTTTAAAACTTTGATCCCTATTACGACCTCTTAAAATTTATGTCTTTCAGCTCTAATCAATAATAAATTAAGTAAGATTCATGTCCAAGTAACCTATATCTAAAATTTCAAATGTGTAGACCCAAAATTGTCGGAGGAGTTTGGTAGAGTTCTCAAAGGTCAAATCGTTGAACTTTGACCCCTTAACAAATTTCTGGCCGAAAATGAATTACTAATATTTCCCAAATCTCAGTACCTTCTATATGCATTTAGAGTCTGTAGACTAAACATTGACAGTGTTATTGCGTAGGAAAATGTACAGAGACACACAGACAGACACCTTCAATTTTATATATATATATATATATATATATATATATATATATATATATATATATATATATATATATATATATATACTAGCATTTCAACCCGACGTTGCCCGGGTATTTGGAGGTGACTACTGAGCAAAAATAAAAGCGATCAATTTTTTTTTAATTCGACCCCTATTATGACCCTTTAACATTTATTGTTTTGGGCTCAAATCAAGTTATTAAGTTAGAGCCAGGTCCAAGGAACATGTATCTAAAATTTCAAGGGATTAGACTTAAAATTATCGGAGGAGTTTGGTAGAGTTTGCAAGCGACAAATCGTTGAACTTTGACCCCTTAATCGCCAAATTTCGGGCCGAAACCGATCACATCGATGTTCCGAAATCTCAGTACTCTGTATATCAGATTTCGAGTCTGTAGACAAAAAATTGTCAGAGTTATTGCGTATGGAAATGTATACACACAGACAGACACTTTCACTTTTATAGATATACTAGAATGGGTGTCCGGCGTTTCCCGGGTGTTTGGAGATGTATGCTGAGCAAACAAATAAACAAAAAAAAACGTCAATTTTTGTTTAACTTTGACCCCTTTTATGACCCCTTAAAATTTATAGTTTTGGGCTCAAATCGAGTTATTAAGTTAGATCCATGTCCAAGAAACCTTTATCTAAAATCTCAAGTATTTAGACCCAAAATTGTCGGAGGAGTATATATATATATATATAATTATTTTTCGATTTACACGGCGAAAGTAAATATATGTCAGGTCGATATATCATATAGTTCCTTGTCAACGTTTCAGGGCATTGCAAATAGTTTTATGTATATCTGTATATATCTGTCGCTCACATTACGTTTAGTATGTTTTGCTACTATCAAGGACTTACATGCTTTTTTCGGATTACATTGTATTCACGTTATAGGGTTTAGTTATATTCTAGAACTTAGTAGTATTACATGTCGATTATTTTAATGTTTATAATTTAATTTTCTGCAAGGTAATCGATTTTTTCTGATACCTAAAAATGTATCTGTTTATTATATTATTGTTGTATGACCGAAATTAGTTCGTTCTCTTGAGTAAACTGTAATAATTTTGTTAAAATTGCCTAATCTTTCAATGGTTAACATTAGGCGCCGCCAAAAATAGCCGAAAAATCAAGTTGTTGTTTTTTTAAAACGAAATTACATTTATTAAAATTCATTATTTCTGAGTTACTTTTTTTCCAGAAAGATAAAACCCTGAATTTTATAATATAGAAAACAGAATAATTTAAAGCTTTTTCGACTATTTTTAATTAAATTTTAAATGTTAAATTTTCCCAAAAAGTTAACAATTGACATTTTTTGTCTTGCACAAAAAACGTACATAAATATTTAAAAAAAAGTTTTTGAAATAATTTATTTATTTATTTGTTGTCTTACTAAGATTTAGGATGATTTTCTAAGAGAATATGCAAAACTATTATAATATAAATACCTGGATTTACAAATAATTCCACTTATTCATATAGGCAACCAGTTACTTCGGGTCGATCTAGAGTCTAGATCGACAATGTTTGCGTTAGCATTTGATAAAAAGCAAACTATGGAAGACCAAACAGGCCAAAAAAAGCTTATTTTCCGTGACGAAAATGTCAATGTATTATTAACGCTGAGGCTGGCCAGTACCAGATGGGTGACCATTCGTATGAGTTTGGTTTTTAATGTGTATGTGTGTGGGGGCCAGGCTCCCAAAAATGGGGGGGGCAATTTAAATCAGAATAAAAAAAAATTATTTCAGCGCGTTTGGTCCACCGTAGTCGAAATGCGGCAAACATTTTCAAACGGGAACGAAAAAATGGTGCTATTTTTAACACAAAGGGCACAATATTTATCGATTTTTTTATTGTATCGATTCATCAAAGCATGCCCTGTTTAATTATGGTCATGTATTATTCGGCTCGCTAAAAAAATGTTAATTTATTTATCAAATATTTTAAAATGGCTTTTTTTCGTATAAATATAAAAAAATCTTTTTGTTTGTTTTGCTTAACTTAAATTAATTATTTTACTTAACATATTCACCGAATTTCATACTTTAAAACTCAAAAGCGGGATAATTAAACACAATCGAAGTTCTGATAATCAGACGTCAAAATAAGGTATGCAAACAATTTTTTAATCTACATTTCTGTCCCTTACAACAACACAATATGTTGTGTTCAGTTTCAGATGATTATTTTACGCATATTTGTATCCCCTCAAAACTAGGGGGGGATTTTGTAAGCATATATATATATATATATATATATCGTTTATTAAAAGTAAGTACACTGTTATAAAATTCATTCTTCTCTTAATAATCGCTTAAAATTTCGTATTGATCGGATAATTAGCTGATTTTTAGTAGGTTTTTAAAAAGACGGTCCGTCAAAATGTACTTACCTGCCCCCCCCCAGTTTTGGCGGTGCCTAGTTAACATTCATTGAGAAACTACGGCCATAGTGAAAAGGAGCGTAATGTTAGAGGAATAATCTTTAATATAAAATCAGTATTTTTGTTCAGAAAAATGTAAACAAAGCAAAGTTGAGTTACGTTGCCATGGTCGTATCATGGTTGATATCGAGTTTAGCAGGTAGTAAAGTTAATGAATAAAAACGTTAAGCCATTATCACAACGAGGATAATGATCTGATTACAGAAATCATGTTATAATTATTTTTGTATTTCATAATTCGAGATAGCAATCATGTTAATCAATTCGTGGAAATTAAATAAACACGGAGAATGATATAATATTAATTTCAAATTTGATTATACATGTAAAAAATAATTTCAACAGAGAAATATGAACATGAGGATCATCGCATGCAAAAATATGCAATAACTTGTAAACAAGGAAATATTAGAATTTACCTGGTGATCGTAAAATAATGTTATAGAACTTCGTTATGACAAATCCTATCTCCGATCATAATTGGACGTGAGTATTTGAATCCATGTCTCCAGGCACCACTTCAACCGTGTGTAAAACGTCAGTCTCATCACTTAGTGTGTTTCCTATTTTCTGAGTCAATTTCTATGGATGGACGTTCGCGCTATAAGTGTTAATAGAAGTAATGTATTTTATAGTGGATTTCATATTGTATTTGTAAAACAAATAGATGTTTAACGAACAACACAGTTAATAAAATAAAATTAATTTTAACGTCTTCTATTTACTTATGTATCTGAAGGGTATATTGCTTACAGGCCTTAATACGTTTTTGGAAAAAAGCGCTAGAAAATAAAGATCACCCTCAATCATGTTAAAGAATAAAATTAAAACGGAGTTTTTGGGAGTCCATTTTGGATTTACAATTTTTATTATTTCAAGAGCCATATATTTTTCATATGAATATAAATTTTTGATATTAGAAACCTGTTATGAAAATAGTTTTGTTTAAACTTCGCGGAATATTTTAATTTAATATCATTTAAATATTTTTAAAAATAATTATTTTTTGGAATTCTGTTTTGTTGTTGTTGTATTTTAAATGATTATATTACAGAGAAAAAATATCAGGAAACAGTGTTTATGTTTTAACATAATAATATTGATTTTACGTCTAAGCTTTTTTACAACTTTCAGGTAAGTGAAATAAATAACGGGATTTTATGTATATATATATATATATATATATATATATATATATTTATTATTTGATCTTTCCAGCTTAAAAATGTGTGAATTTTTATCGACCTACATTTATTTTGTTTAGTTTCCGTTACATGAGATATGGGGGGGGGGTAGAACGCCTAAAAATATTTCCTCCAATATATTTTTTTAAAATAACCTACTTTTATTATGTAAGTTTATTTAATAATGAATAAATATCGAATATTTTAGGAAAATTTTAAGATTATTTGATTTTTGCTGATTTTTAAAATATGAGTATGTCTACAGCTTCAAAAACGTCACTACATAGGAACGCTGTTTTAAAGCGTCCATAATGTAAACACGATTTTGTCTCGCATTTTCATTATTTTTGTATGCTGTAAATCTTTTTAAATTAGCAATTTATTTGAAGCTTTTTTTAAATGGTAAACAAGTTAGGATGATAATATAAAATTGAAAACGTTACATCGTGTTACATACAGCGGGGGTTAAAATTGTGGCGCATGTTGGAGGTACCTACATGTCTCTCATGCAATAATTTTACCAGTTTTTATTTCTGAAGCTTTGACGAAAAACAATCTTAGTTTTAAGTCTCTGTATGGCATTTTCCTAATCAGTACACACATTGCTATTAGAGGAGTTAAGAATTTCAATTGACAAAAACACGCTTGTAAAGGTAGTAATTAAATAGACTATTGAATAGTAATTAAAATCAGTAATTTGTTGGCAATCCGACCAAATAAATACGGTTCTATGTCTAATTTCAACAATGAAGTATTACTACTACAAGTAGGGATCGTGCCTGGCCGGGGAAGGATATGAAGTAAGCAGTGAGCTATTTGTTTACATAACATTTCTACTTCTGACACTTATTGCTGTCAAAGGAAAAAGAAAAAAGAATGCATTCCTTCTTCCAGCTCTTGGAGGATAGAAACGATCAAAGTTGAAGATTTTTCAACATCTGGCGACCTCAATATTATACGGGTGCTAACTATCTTCTATTCGGATTAATCGAAACTACGCAAGTGTAGGGGGATACGTGTGCTATGAGGTCAGAGAAAATTACGTGAAAGTACTTGAAGCAGAAATGAGATATTGCGGCAAGGAACTAGGAGCTTAAGCTTGGACAATAGTTTTGGACCTATTAAATTGATGACTGTTATTTTAGCCGTTTCTAAGAGTGGCAGATGCTCCAGTCCAGATGTGGCATAATGTATCAGTAAATATTGGCTCTGTTAAGATATGAAGTGGATGATTTCTCATGTGAGTATTATTCTAGCCACGTAGAGAGGGCACACCTTCTTGGAAGTAGCCTCGGTAACCTGCGCAATGAATTTGTTTCGTGTTGCTTGTGAGGGTTAGGCCGGGAACTCCGAACGATATGCTCTCGGGTAAGGTGTAATTTGACGTGGGCACCGGCTGTTGTGAAGGTTCTTTGTAATTATTGAAGGAAAAGACTTACTCTTACTAAAATTAAATGTCATCGTTCAGTTGTCATCCCATTCCATTAGTGACTGAAAATTGTTTTATATAGTCATTGCCATTAGCTTAGATGTGTCTAGATTAGAGGTAAATTTACGTTTAATACAAAGCTTCGTGTAATCAGCAAATATACCCAACTGATACACAATTTTATCAGAAACGTAATTTATGAATATCAGTAGTAAAAATAATCAAAGGATGCATTAATACCATACTATCATGTTGATTAGACGTACGTCCATTGAAAGCAACTTGGATTTCTTTTGTCTTGTAAAAATTCTATGTTGCGTATTCATAAAGCAATTCCATAGAATTGACTTTTCATAAGAGGACCTTATTCGAGATCTTGTCAAGTTTTGGATATATCAAAAGCTACATCTCTAGTTTCGCATGTGTCATTCAGCGTACCTTATATGCATTTAGAGATGACGGTTAAAATATCAGCAGTATAGAGGACTTGCATAAATCGATACTGTTCGCCACACAAATCTCAAGATTGTAGACTAGTGCTTGATTGATTACAGTCCAAAGATTTTAGAGAAAAAGGGCATGCGACTTACTACGCGATAATTCAACGGGTCAGTTCTTTAGCAAGTATCCTAGAATGCTGGCAAAACAAAGACAATTTTCGAGCTACAAAGGATACGAGACCCATACAGACATTTGCTGATAATTTTGGAATGCACAGCGGCAAGCCTAACAAAGCATTTCTTCGTGTGGCAGAGACAAAACTAGGCCCACAGTCCTTGA
The DNA here is from genome assembly GCF_053919585.1 of Euprymna scolopes. Taxonomy (NCBI): domain Eukaryota; kingdom Metazoa; phylum Mollusca; class Cephalopoda; order Sepiida; family Sepiolidae; genus Euprymna; species Euprymna scolopes. The sequence goes on from NC_136486.1 coordinate 140,934,843, forward strand.
GGGTGTTTAGATTATTTTATGGTGTTACTGGCACGTAAAAACGTGGTTTTCCGATCAACATGTGTGGATTCTACCCGCAAACGGAACTTTGGGACAGAGCGGTTTAACAAGTCTAAGGTGGAGTTACAGGCACACCGTTTGTTAGTCATTAGTAATTGGTCGGGGAACTGATTACTGTACATTACTTATCGAACTATTATCAATATTCCAGTAAACATGAGTTCATATTTTCTGCAATTCGATATGTATCTTGGTTACTTGAATATGCCGTCTCTTATCTGCGGCAATTTTACTCTTGCAGTCTATTTTATAGTTTGTCTAACTTTCCAGATTTGCACTTGTGATCAATGAATCATCGTAATGTATGCTGCCTTTAAAGAATGTTTTTTTCACAAGTTGGATAGAACCAATTAGAAGAGTTGGGATTGATATAATATGTCAATCCTGTTTTTCACCGTTCGGTTTTCGTATTGACAGACTGTTCAACGGGTAAAATATATGATTCCATAAGGCATCATGTTTTGAAGTATATCTTCGTTTGGGACATCACTTTTCAGTCGATTACTTAGATTGATATAAAAGAATATGGCCAGTCATGTAGAACTGCAGTAATGAATACGTCCATAAGTATGGTTTACCAATCTTTACAGTCTGGAAAATTGGTCATAAATGTGATTATCTTATGGAATGCGATACAGAGAATATATGTGCTGTTACCAACTCCGTTTGTGTAACTCGATAAATTATTGTGATTTACATGTAATTGCCAAAATACATACTTTGGGTCTCAGTATGTAAGGTTAATGATTCTTTTATACTGTCAGCGATATGTTTAATAAGGGCACAGTTTTGATTCAAGAGACAATGATACAAAATATAACTAACACAGTGAAGTAAGACTAGCCATAATCAAATGAATGTCTGGTCATCTGATTCTGGACTGCATTCTCTATTTAAGAGTAGTGGGATAGTGGACGTAGACTCCAATTGCGTGCATATATATGTCCGAGCCCTTAAGGCGAAGAAAAAGATATCCTGTTATTTTCTCCCAATTAGTTGGCTTCAGGAGTGTAAGTGGTTTTCACTTAATTCTAAGATATCCGGGAAGTTTATTAGACGAAAAGATTCAACATACTCTAAGTTACTTCTCAGCCGACGGATATTTGTGAATAAGAGCCTCAAGGATGAAGGCGAATTGTTTTTTATTGGTTGGTGTCGGGTTTGAATGCTGTTTTTTTTTTTTTTTTTTTTTTTTTTGTTTTTGCTTTGGATGCCATTTCCTTTGATTGTTTTATATGAGTGTAGAATGAGTTGATGTCAAATATGGACACAGTAGGAGAATATTAGCCGTATCTTATCAAGATGATTGTGGCCTCGAGAAGGACAAACGGCAACAAATGCAGGGCTCCTTAACATTCTCAATATAGAATTACAACAATTCTGCAATAATGATAATACAGCTGCACAAAGCGTTAGTATAAAATTAGAGCTCCTTTACTGTAAGTCGTAAACAGCAGTTAAAAAGACTGTGACAGCTTTATCCTCACCGTGTCAGACAAAATAGGCCCATACTGGGCGCATGGATATGCGCGGTAGTCAAACAAGTGTAAGATAATAGCTCTGCTTGCGATAAATGAGAATAATAAGCAATGTGAGGAAGAAATGTTTGTGGGATGGCATTTATTAAGAAACAAGGTCGCTCACTAGGTGTCTACTAAGTACTTAAATGTACTTTTTATGCCAACATAAAAGCCTAGGCTAGATCTTAATCAGAAACTTAGTGAAAAGTTTCTTAAATGTCAGAGCAAGTTTATCAGATGGAAGTGAAAACTTTTAATTGATTTGTCAAAATAGGTAGAAATGATGTTTTGTTTTTCAATAGAATCTTAGTTATACTAATGCATTGTGCGATTGGGTTTTATAGAAAGAATGAACTTATTCAGATTTACAAGATTCTAAAATATTTTGATTTTTCAATGGCGAATATGACGAACTGTTTTGAAATAGACAAAAGATTTTTTCTATTTGAGACAGATCTTTCGTGCAAATGACAGCGTTGATAATTGAAACGGTTGATTGAAAAGGGATATACAATACATTCATCAATGCTTTAGATGAAGGCAGCAAAAGTGATGTAAATTATTAATGTTTTAATAAATAAAATCAACGAGAATCTTAACTTAACACGTTTAGGTCGACTTCCGATTTCGACCAGTTATTTAAATTGTAAAAATGTTTCCATTAAAAAATTTAATTCTTTACGGAATACTACCAGCAACACACTGTTTCTTGTTGGATCCCTAAAGTAATACATAATATTCAGCCTATCCAGATTAAAATAGCTAACTGTTTAAGCACCCAAGGCGCTGTGTATTAGAGAAAAGCGAAATCGACATGTAAGAAACCTTTTACAAGAACATTAGTATAACTTGCTTATGCATGCTTGTTGACACAATGGAACCCCCGTTCCCCGGGTTGCAGTTCTGTTTTCTAATTTGTGGCAAATTTTTAGAGTGATATTTTCTTTTAAATACATAGAGAAAAACCGGCAAAATGTGTTAATATAAAAGTATTAGAATTAAAATATAATATTTCACTATATTAACATTTACTCAGCCATTACAAGTGTCACAATATTAGTTGAATCGTGTTTTTTTTATTATAGAAAATGTGAAACACAGTGTTTATACGAATGTGTACGTCTATGAAAAGAAGTTGGCAAATCTTGAACGGAGATTAACGTGATAATGGAAATAGTATGATTTTTCAGCTTAACACACAGACATATGAAAGATAGATTATTGGATGAGCATTAGAACAGAATTTTAAAGATGGAGGCACAGACACGCCAGTGAATGTGAACAAATATTCGAACCTTAATTATTTGATGTGAAGAATATTTTGTTATTTTTGTAAATTCTAGATGCTACCTTTCTTTTCGGGCTTTTGTTTTACATATATATATATATATATATATATATATATATATATATACTCGGATATATCTTAAGAGATGTCTTGTTATAATTCCATATATGTAAAACTATTGTCTGTAAATACATCTAGCACTGCAAGTGAATACATTTTAAAGTATGCGACAGATAAGCGTAGTTTACACAATACGAGCGGTGAAATCGTTAAAGCCAACATATTATTCTCAGAATGCTGATTGGTCATAAAAATATTTGAGTAGTAATTCAGTATCTTTTTTTTAATTATAAATTCGGGTTGTATGCATATTTTCTAATGAATTTATGTAATGTTTACTCGGATAAATGTATATATAAAGAGCAGAATACTTGAGTCATTTTTAAGAACATTACAAATTATTCAAATTTATATGCATAACTTGCTAAAATGGTATGCCTGTATAAGTCTCCAACCCGGGACAGACATAACAAGAATAGTAATTGTAAACCAGGATGTCCAATTATAGCATACCGAAATATTAAGAGCAACATTCTCCGTATGTTCTTAAATTTAATCACTTTGTATTCGTTTCAGAACAACCTTTCTATAACGCATAAATATTGTATTCGACTCTAAATTTTAAAGAAACAAACATTAAACAATGCATATTCGTAAAATAAAATTAATGCTAAGTATATGTTTACGTGTTTGTTTGTTTGTTTGTTTTTTTACATATTTTTGTAATCATTTGTATTTTTACGAGTTTATCTGTAGGGAAATTTATAATCTTATTAGCATGTTAAAGCCGATGTGATAGGTTATGAATAATCATTTAAACGACCGTTTACGTTGCCGTTTATCTTGGGGTGAAACAGTTAGCTAAATCGATAATATAACGGGTTTTCACCTTGCTCATTAATATACTGCAAACTCTCTGTTGTGTGATCATCTATTTGCATATAAGAATCAGAATTTGACATTTTAAAGATAGATTAAATCAAGTTTACTAAACATTGATTTTATTCGGTTCTATTGATTAAATAACGAATGTTAGATTATAAGTAGTTTATCTCCTAACTAAAACAGCTCATTTCGTTTAGCTCGTTTTAATTTCGCGTCCACATAAACTCGGATGATTCGTTTTAATAGATGCAAATCTAATGACTCCTTATATTTGTGTTCATGCTATATTTTGTTTGCATGCTACATTTAACAGCATATGTTAATACCGAGCATATCTTATACGCTGATCAAAACAAAATTTAATTCGATAAATTTTAGAGTTAATCAGTCACATTCCTTAAAATAAATACGTTGTGGAAATTGTTTCATTTCGAAATATAAGAATTTATAAGTATTTGTACAAATTACTATTTTATTGCTAGTGTTATTTTATTAAGAAATTAGACTAAACCGAATCAAATATAATCTAACATTCTACCCAGTAAGTCTTTTCTCTCTCATTATAACTTAAACAATACCTTAACAAAAATTAATCCACCAGAATTAATGGACCTTCCGAAAAGTTCCTGGACTTTTAGTTTAATATATAATCACTGCATTGCCTTGTTGAATATATTTTATATCGAGTTTCCAATGGTAATTTTGTAAAGTTCATATCAGTTTACTCACTATTTCAACCTTTGTTTCGAAGGCAATGTTTGATTGACTAATCGAAAGAAACAGATATAGCAAACAAATCGTATATGCTTAAATAACGTGACAATCTCCTATTAGATTATCGTTTTAATTTTTTGCTTCTGTTAAAAAAAAAACGAAATTATGTATAAATGCAAGTGTAAGTGTGATTATTGTTCTTGCAGGAACGAAAGGAGAAAAAGGAGACAAAGGAAACACTGGACCAAAAGGAAATCAAGGTGAGAATGGGCGACACGGTGTTCGAGGACCTGCTGGCCCACCTGGACTATTAGGAAATAAAGGTAAGACGAACTTATTTTTAGATGTTTTTCAACAAAAATAGCTAAAATATTGTCTCGATAACGTGACCAGAAAAAATTCAAAACGGGAATAGACAAAACATTTGTTGCGAACTTTATTTAAAAATCAATAGGAACATATCTTAACAAGAGTATATTTAATTAATTTTTAAAATTACACCGTAAAATATATTCATATATATATTGATAAACATCGTTAATTATGAATGTTAATAAAACGACTTATTAAATCATATACTATACAGTAATTAGTTAAATATTAATGTTTTTTTTATTTTCTGAAAAGTTTCAATTCTTACTGAACGTAAAAACGTACAGAAAATAATAGCTATGCAATTTACATGTATATTTAGTGTATTATTGGTACATATTTTCATTTCCCAGGTTTACTCCAAATAGAGAACAATAATTATCATGGATTAAAACGTGATGCAGTATAGCACAAAAGTTAATAAATTTAAAACCAAAATAAACTAAATATAATGCAGCTTACTTCGAACCAATCTTATAATCCGCGCTGTAATAATTAGAAATTAAATTTATAATAAAATATACATAATTTTTATAATAATATGGCAAACAATTCCATATCCGTACGTCTGTGATCACCTTTTCCACCAAAATATATTATCATATAACTAGAAACCATGATAAGTAATTCATCTGATGTACTTGCAGAAATTGCTAAATTTAAATCAATTTGTTTCTAAATCAAGTAATGTTGTCCCATTGATTGAAACAGTAACATTTTAAATAAATACACATAAAGCTTTAACTTCGTTTTTATATTTTGAAGCACATGTAGTTGACAATAAGATTTAGTTGGAAACATGAGATTATAAACAAAATAATGAAATTACGACACTTTTCAATATAAAGAATAAGCATTTTATTTGTTTGATTAAAATTTAGTTGACAGTGACAAGTATATCATCGGAGAAGAACTTGACTTGCTGCCACCTCATCAAGGTGTGTTCCAAGGTCCAAAATGGGGGATTTCTAGTCAGTGCCATCTAAAGTAAAGGCATTTGCGCCTAACCAAAATATCTAGCATTTACCGAGGGTCGCCTCAGGTAATACACGTTGTTACTGTCATATAAATGCAATGGTTTATAATTGGTAACTGCATTACCACTCATGTATTTCGGAATGGAGTTAAGAAAATCGAACAACTCGATGCTTTACACACAAAAACACCCAAGTACATATATAATTGGTTTTGAATTGAAAGTGAATATAATATTAAGTTGATAATTTAATAATCGATCATGATTTTACATAAGATAATAAAACTCTTCGGTAACAATATTAAGTGTAGAGATTTTTATTTGGCAAATGTTATGACATGCCGGCCGAGTGTCTTAAAATACTGTTTTGTGGAACTCTAATCTGTATGCAGTGTTTCGAAACATTTGAGAAATTTTAAGTGAAAAAAAATAAACTATTATAATGGGTGTAGATTATTTTTATTCTCTCAGCCATGATCGGCTAGATTCGGACGTGTTCCAGGGAATAAGAGGAAGCTATCCTATTGAATTAAATTTTCGGGTTGGACAGTACGCATATTAAATAAATAAGGTTACATCTCTCGAGAAGTTGCCGGAATAACAACCAATATGAGAATAATCTGGCAAAAATTAGTCAACCTAATCGGAAATATTCGATAACCTTTTTCTTCTTTAAAAATTAAACAAATCGGTGTTAATTACCGCTGTGTATCTAGATATATTACAATAACATTTACAACTATATAATTTGATGTACTATTTAAAATTATTATCAGTTCCCATGACAAAGAGAGCAATTACTTCAAATTCTTACTTATAGCAATGAAGACGCATATTGAGCTAAATGCGCACATTATCTTTATTAGATAATGGCTAAATGCAGTGATAAACTAATAGATACATTCAGTAGGTAAATACTAAGTTACTATGTTCTTTCTCGATACTTCTGCAAGATTTAAATATTTCTAGCCAACGCAGGTTTCTCCACAATAAAATAATATCCAGACACATGGAATGCGTTATGTACACTGTTTCGAAACGTACACGAGTTTGTCAGGCGAAAATTGAATGGCAATACATTTCCGTACAAGTAAAACATAGGCGAAAGCTATCATTCATATATCTAAAAGGGAAAACACATTAGCTATTACTCTAGTTTTATAAGACTTACTAAATATCTAAAATTTTATAAATGTACATAAAACATAAATGTTTTGTTTTCATCATAAATTTAAAGCACAAAAATGTTAGAAGTTTAAACCAAAACAAGTGAAGTAAAAATTTATAAAGCCACTAAATTATTTTATGAACTTGCTTTAGAAAACCATTTTCCAAGAAAATGTGAATATGTCTAACAAGAGATTATTGTATGTGCGCCAATCCAATTAAATAATAAAACATATCAGTAACGACAAACAAACATATGCACGCTTTTTCTATTTTTTAGATAATTGATGTTTATATCAGAACTTACAATTTACGTGCGTCCTCTAAAAGTAAATCTATTTTTATTAAAACGTGAAAAACTTACGAGCGACATTTTGGCGAATAACTTATTTTTCTACATAGTCACCATAATTCTCAATGCACCTTTGCCAAGAATTCAATGCCGCATCCGTTTCGACGCACCTCACTGGCAGGGGTTTATCCTTAAAAGACTTAAGCTGTCAGTATCTGCAACATAATGATTAAACTTCAAGGATATGAATGCATACGTTCAGTCCAACTTGATCCATTCGGGTGGAATAAAATCGACGATATTACTTTTGGAACACCCGTCCCAATTTAGCTTTGGTGTACTATCAACTTCATTATATTTAGAGAGGATTGAATATTTTAAAATTTACAAAATTTTTCAACAAATAGTAAATAAACATTATTAAATCATCGACTTTTCAAGCAAGGATACATTCAATGCTTTATTATTAATGTATATGTGAGATTTCTTAGTGATATATTTCAAGCGATATCGTTTTTCGCAATACTGGTTTTTAATTATTACAATAAAAATTACTATTATGGAGTTAGACTGCTTTACACAAATAGTACACGTGAAGAGTGTTTTCTTTTGCCCATTTCTCATTTTTTTTCACAGAAGATATGTTTTCTCTTTGTTGTTAACGTGAGTGAGGATGTAATTTCTGTTACATGTATTTGTATATTATAATAATGTGACGTAATAAATACATTTTAATATTTTGTCCTCACAATACATGAATTTTAATGAGAAATACGAGGAGAATTCCGTACTATTGGACGGATTTATATTTTAGCAGTTCTCATTTACTTTCCTTGGTCGTGTTTTTACAAAATGCATTTTCACGATTTAGATATTATTAAGATCAAAAATTAATATATTCGGAGGATTCAGCCGATATTTGATGATCTTCTTACAAATTATTTATAAAATAACAAGTGCCTTTTATTTTCTTTCACATGGATCATTTACTGTCTTCGATTTTATAAAATAAATAGCATGAAATGTCAGTATTTTAATGTCTATTTCGTAATGTCTAGAAAAGAGGTGTTTACTTAAAAAAACATCAATAAAAATATATACAATTTTCCGGGTTGATCAAATACAGGCTGGTGCTAGTGGTATATTGGATACAATTCGAATGGCTTGGATCTCAATGTTCGTGTCCAATATGGGGGCTATTATTTTAGTGCAGTTATTTGCACGGTAAAGAATAATTCAAATTTTCGACGATAATTTTGAGGTCGAGAATGATAGTATTAATTCGGTTTTTGCAGCCTTTATTACAGAATGTAAACGTTATATTTGCTTAACATTTTCAAAAAGCATTGTGCATATCGTATGTTTTAATATGGAAATCATTGACGCATTATATTTAGAAATACGGTACTATTTAAATTCATATAGCGAATTAGTGCGTTTCGCGATTACAATATCACATTGAATCGATATATAATAGATAAGCCCTAGGGATGAGGTCTATCTTACAGATATGCGTTTATTATTCAGAAATTTTCATTGGAACTTAAGCAGCAAGTAAGAATAACATGCTATTTTAAACTTAAGCTGAAGGATATAGCGACTTCCGGTCTAAGTCTCGTATTGTTACAGGATGACGCAGCTTAAAACAGGAGAAGTAAAACTACATTGATTTTCTGCACAGTATGTATATGAACGCAATGTACAAAGAGCAACAGAGCTGGTTAATTCAGAAGTAAGAAATCGGTCAACTCCTCAAAATCTGGTGATACGTAGATATTTTTTTCATAACGCCTCAATGATTCAAGGAATTGATTTATTTTTCACAGAATAGTTTTCTTATCGCTGTAAAACAGGTTTATAACTGATCGTGAGACCTAGCCTTCCGAATATGTTCATAGCTTACAAATAGAAAAGTCAAATATTTGGAATATAGTATATCTTTCATGAATATAATTTTGCAAATCTTATATATTGATACATTGTGTCGTATAAATGATTGCAAAATTGAAATCGTTTCAATAGTTTACCTAACGTCCTTACAGATTCTTATGTTAGTTATTTAGAAACTCAGCTTTCATTAGAACGTATTAACATTCTAAATTATTCACATAAAGCATGTTCGAGTTTATATTGCCCGAAACGTTTTACTTGTAATAACCAAAATACCGTCAATTACTATGATACAAATGTTTAATTCTATTCTAGAAATTCGATTATATATGCTGTTTCTACGATTTTTTTTCTACCGACAAAATCTTGTGAGTTATTAAAAGTAATTTAAGAGTCGGTGTTTTTTTATAATATCACGAGAAATTAACAAAAACAATTTAATGTTTGGCGCATTAAAATAAAATATTAGATAAAAAGCATCTGCTACTGCATTAGAAAATGAAGTATGCATAAAACATGAACTTCAAAGGAATTAATAGTATCTCTAATGACGAAAGCGCAGTCGCTTTACTAATTGTTCACGTATAAATACAATAAATGCGCTGCTATCTGGAATTTTACAGATCGTATGAAATGTTTCACGAATGGATTTTTCGGAGATAAAAATGTATTTGCATTTTTAATAAAGGTGATTCTTTATAATTGCTTGAAATTAAGTATTTTAAGAAAGTCATGTTTTGGGGTAAACAGTGCAATTGTCATAAAGTTTTTGAATTTCAGTACACTTCGATTACTATCTAGTATTTTCTAAAATAAGTGATTAGATTCTACGTTGTCAAAGCGCTTGCTATTGTACAGGGTTTCAACAGTATCAAAAAGTCAATATTGATCATGAATATTCTGAGGAAGTGCCTTATATCATGTATCGTTCTGATATATTGTTCTGTATTAAATTCTCACAACACAGGATTGTGTTTTCAAAATGCACCGGGATTCTTAATTTTAGTTTATCAATGTTCAGGTTACTCACACAAAGATGTGAACAATTTCGAGATAAGATATTTTTTACTAATGGGGGTGGATATTGTAAACAATCCTATTTTCTTTCCCTTTTTAATATAAGTAAATGCTAGTTTTACAATTAACCTTTATTACAACGTGAAGATCCTTGGAGAGAACGGACGAAAAATAAAGAGGGAGAAGCATTGACAAAAGTGCAGTCCAAATCTGAGAACGGTAAGTGAAAATATCAATACAAGCGCACCTGTCTGATTATTTGCACGTCGACGAACACCATCGCACGCATCAGGGTATGCCGAATGCATTGAACTCATTAGAAATGCATATGGATGTAGATATTACTTTTGGATGTATAGAATGCTTTCATGTTTACAAGCACAAATATGTTATGTTTCTGAAATTTGAAGATTGGGTTTGAGAATTCATATTATTTAGCCTATTCGTAAACTGTTCTCGTATTGAGTGGTTTTCCCACGTTTCGGTTGATATAACCTTCGACAGAACATGTGCCGTATAGGATCTAGAACTAAGTAATATCCAGTTCTAAGCGACACTCTACTGAATGTTGAAGGTTCGATCTTCAGTGCAGGAGATATTAAAATAGAATTGCATATTACCTAAGTATTTTACCCTGTTATAGCGGACAGAACAAGAGTATGCTAGTCTCGTTGATAAAATGAAAAAGTTCCGTTCGATATTTCGTGCAAATTCACAAATTCGATAAAATACACCAGAATATGTTTGTAGGTTATATCCGCCGAAAAATAGTGGGAATAAAACGATGGATGAGAACAGGAGTTTGATGAATCAAAATAATCCAAATATATTATTTCATGAAACGTAAATTTCCGCCAGGCATCTTCATTACATTCAATGTGTCAAGATTTTGTAAAAACAGAGAGATGTAAGTCATTTTATTGATTTTATTATAGTCATTGCCATTATCTAAAATGTAGAAACAGCGCAATATAAGTTGATATAATATCAATTAGTTGTCAGGTTTTAAAGACGATTAGTTGTTTAACGAGCGTTTCCGTGAATTATAACACTACATAAACGAAACATTCTGTATTAAATTTACATTATCGTAGGACTTAAAATCAAAAGTCTGTTGGGATAAAAACACACTTTGACATCTAAAATGTGTATATTTATGCAGTATTATGTAATCGGACACGACGTTGTCCAGGAATATTGTTTTATTTTATGCAGATACCACAATAGTGAATTAAAACTTTAACAAACAAAACAAACTAAAATACATTAAGGAAAGAAAGAAATAGATCGCTAGGAAGACAAAGTGATTATATGTATTCTTCTATACTATTAGCTTCAACTATTCGCTATCTAAAACGAGTATTGTATTTATTAGTATTTCGTATACCTATTCAATACAATTATATGAGTATCGTATGTAAATATTTACTCAACACAATCATGGTAGGCAATATTTTCTAAATATTACGAAAGTGTGCAATATTAAGCAGCAAACTCTAAGATTAAGCATTTACTAATATTTTCGTACTTTATTACACGAGTGTCTTAATACTATTTTCAAATAATCAGTTTTATCAATAATTTTGGAATATCATTTACTTGATTTATAGTTAATTTCAACTGAGTGAGCATCGAACCTATGCAATATATACGAAATATATATGAATATCATATTAGTCTATTTACTGATATGGAAAATTCACGTGCATTTGGTAAATTCTACTTTGAGCTAGCGTATAAACAAAAGTCAATGTTCAGGGTGGAACAATAAAATTGTCCATCTAGAAAAGACGACATGATTCTATTTCCGTTTGATAAAAAACAGTGTTCTATTTGGTTGCAAACCATCTTCTAGTTGGCAAGTTGTGCACTAATCCCAAGAGCAATAGGAGCCTTCTATCATGTCTAGAAGTGGCACAATGTTCAACAAGCAAGATCAGAGATACGCCGCTGTACAAATCATGCTTTCTACCTATCCATATTATGAAAAGACCATTGCCAGCACCTTAAAAATGCATCGGTTAATTGTCAGGAATAACATGGGCACGCCCAGTATGATGAATACAAAGTTTACAGAAACTCTTACCGTCTTTGGTGTGGTTTCAAGTGAGGGCCATATAATGTCACCTCCCATCTTTCGAAGCTTGCTTGAAAGTCAACATCGACGTGTACCTGGATGCGCTGAAGAGTCTAGTGATCCCTTGTCGTAATCAGATGGCTGCTGGCCGAGTCTGGGTGTTGCAGCAGGACTCGGTGCCGGCTCACAAATTCTAAGAGACCCAGGCTTGGCTTCAGAAAGAGTTCTACGATGTGTACCCTTCTCTCCTGATCTGAATATATCAGATTACTTCCATTGGTCATACTTCAAGACCATATCAACCTGATCTTTCACAACACTCAAACCAGCCTGATCGCCGCCATCCGCCGAGCTCTTGTCGGCGCTTTTGGAAAAGGAATGCTCCCAGTTTCATATTGGTACTGTGGCGGTGATTGAGGCTGAAGCCGGCTACTTTGAATAGATATCAGTTCTACTAGTTCATAATCAAGTTACCTGAATTGATTTTTCAATATAAGTTTTAAAATAAAACTGCAGTGTTGTTTTGTTTAGGGCGACAGCTTTATCGTTCCACCCTGTATTTCGTATTTTTATCACTATATCAATAAAATTGGTGTGATTATATACTTGTGTAAAAAGGACACTAGACAAATTAATATCGAAGTCAAACATTTATCTAAAATGGTCGCGTCATTTACTCCTACCTTATGCATGCTTTCCGGTACTTCATTTAGTATAATTACAATTCGTAAATTGCTACTATTTTTTCAAAGAAAGTCACTCTCAAAAATCCCATACGTAAAGCCAGTAACAAGACACTTTTGCAACTAATCTATAGTTTACGCTTATTCTATGTATCTTTCAGTTATAGTATTTATCTTTCAGCTATAACGTATTTTATGTAAATGATAGGCGCTCCATTCATATTCACTTCTAATTAAAACACTAATTGGTGAGTTATACAAATGTTCATTCTACATTTCATATTGACCAGACATTACATAATAATTTCTGTTACATTCAGCATGGCCGACGCATTTTATTCTTTCGAAACAACCCGAACGTTACTCCATTTAATCTTCAAACACGCTATTCCATCAGAATTGAAAACATTTCATGAGCATTTTTTTAATGTAAGATTATTTTTAAATTAATCCACGCGCAAACGCTTTCATTCGATTAAAATCTTTTGTTTACATATATATTTAATATGAAAACAAGGAAAGGAAAAGTGAGAGAATGTGTATGTGCGTACGTATGTTAATCTACTGTTTATTTTTGCTGTTATTACTACGCGATACTACTACTAATAACGTTTTCGTCATAACATTCACTACCACAAGAAATGCAGTTTTTTTCTTTTGCCGTTAATTTTTTGTTACTAGTTATAGCATTTAATCTATTAATAACAACGTATTCAAACGGAATTAAAACTTTCATAAATTTTTAATTCATGCAGGTGATTGAGAGATTAATCTTCGCAAGAACGTTTTTATTCTAGTAATAACATCTTTTACATGTGTGTGTTGAATAAACACAGAGAAGGAATGTGTGTCCGTTGCGACCGTCTTATTGCTGTGATTACGACTATTACAATACTACACTAATCATGACATGCACAATCGTAGAGGGTTTGCACATTTTTTCTGTTGCAGTTAAGAATGATTTTTATTAACGGTGTCTTTATTTCTTAATTTACCGAGCACATCATAAAATCATTTAGTAAAATCTAGGAAGATGCCTTCTTTTTAAGTAAATGAAAGGTATTTTTACGTGTGTTTATCCACCATCTTGTTTTCGTTTGATTGTTGGGCATGCCACTATTACTATCGCTATATTGTTAGAATAATAAAGCGTGATAATTATCTGAGTATACGGTTTGAAAACTGCGTACAAAATCGGATCCTATTATAGTTGCCGCATGCGCCAGAGGATGGAGCACCTTAACGGAACCCTTTGGATTCCTTATTTATTAATGGTGTCCTTAATTGTTATCTTACAGACTAAAACAAAAGTATCTCTACCGAAAAGGATTTCTCCTTCAGAGAATGATTCCAGACAAATTGGCTTCAGAGGTGATTACATTATTTATCCGTATACAATTTTTATTCGATATTATCGTTTTGGGTAGGTTCAGCGCATATTTAAACGTTTACTAATGCTTTTAAATATCCCCTTGTTTTTCATGAAAAGAAATTTACATCGGTCTAGATGGAGGTTTATAACATGAAAAGACTCGGCATACACACGTGTACGTGTGTATGTTGACCATTTTCTATTACGTCTAAGGAAAAAACACTGTAACCTGATTAGAAGTCTCAATGTCAATATGTATAAGTATTTTTTTAAAATGGACGAAAATATAAAAATCTAGATTTTATCACGTGGGTCACAACAATGCGTTTTTGGAATTGTGAAAATATAGTTATAGTTACAGCATCAATAAATATTAATGTTATAAATTATAATCATGAAATCTACTACTAATGCCACTGTTTTGCAGATAGTGTTATTATCATCATGTTTTCTTACCGACATGTAGTACTTACCTAGCTTTTCGAGTTTTGATGTCGGGTTATTTAAAAGCAACAAGCTACTTGCATCTCTTGATTTTTTTCTAATATAAGAGGTGCAAATTTCATTTTAATACGTTACGCATACGGTAACTAACCTCGTTGAAGAGCTATTATCGACCACTTTACAAAAAACAAAATTATTTAAATTTAGAAGGATTTCGGCTTTATTGCAATGATTTCACATTTTTTTCAAATATTTCTCCATTAAATTGTTTTATCATTTTTTATTAATTGAAAGATTATGCATATTTGTCCCGTTATGCGTATTACTTAAATATCATTAATGGAGACCTTAATGCTTTGCTTCTTGGCCTGCGTCTATATTTAAAGATATTGAAAAGTGAATATTTACATAGTATGTAAACGAATACAACTTACATATATTGGGGAAGAAATGAAAAAGTTACTTACAAAAGGAAACGTATCGTTATAAATTTTACCTTACTTATGTGTATGAAGTAAATAATTTGATAGCAAGAACACTCGGCTTTTAACTTTTTTCTTTCAATTAGTTTGTCCAAGCTGAAGATGGGGATTACTACTGGATGCCAGATATTCATCTGCTATCTTATATTCCAACTGGAGTATCTTTTAAGTTTCTAACCTTTTAATGCAATTGCTAAAATCTCTCTTCAACTTGGTTTTCCGAGTCTATTTGCTGGTTATTTTTTTTATTGTTTTGCATGAGTTTAGTTTCTCCATAAATTAGTGTAATTAAAGCGATCTTCACAAGAGTACAGTTTCTTTTCATGTCGTATATAATACCTGGGTATTCCGATACATGTTACCTCGCAGCCCTGTTTAAGTCTGCATCATTAGGAAAACTTCTGGAAAAATGGTGGGATCCTTCTATCGATCCAGTAGATATCTCACTGCCGATGCCATTCTCTATTTATATAAGGATCGAGGTACGTTCAAGGATGGAGTAATGTTGCCACATCCGGGCAGGAGCTGCTAGAAAGGACTTATCCTGCCTTGATAGAGTTCAAAATAGACTTCCTAGCTTCGTAGGGGATGTCCTTTTCTCTTCCCTGCAACCTTTTCCTCACAGAAGAGATGTTGCGAGTTTGTCTCTGCTTTATCATTTTCATAGAAATTGCTCGACTCCCCCCTCGACAAACTTTCACAAGAAACACCCGTCTAGCAGAAAACACTATCAATAATTTCCCTCACTCTTTATCGGTGCCTAACCCTAAACGTAGATTCGATGAACAAAGTTATTATTATTATTATTATTATTATTATTATTATTATTATTATTATTATTATTATTAGGAAAACTAAATTCTAAGACTACTTCACCTTTCTTTTAGATACAATTCAATAACTGTTTTCAAAATGTGTAGCTAGAGAAATTGAATAGTCATAGTAGATGGTGTATGACTTATTTCCAATGGTAAATGTTTCCATGACTTGGTGCTGCGTTCGATATCCATCTTATTGCAAATTGTCTAGTAGACAAATTTACACAGTCTATTGTATAGCATCGCATAGCTGTCATCCCCCAGCAGAACCTAACAACTTGATATCGGGTGGCTCACACTCGACTTCTGTGTGACAGAACCTGCACTTATTGGCGTTACCGCGATGACATCTTTTTAAAAGCATTGGTCATTACACCTTGGTTGTGGGCAGTCATTGTAATTCTCTTCTGATCACAATGGAGTGACTCATTTTAGCAAGTTTATAGAATTTTTTTTACCTATATAGTCCTAAATTAGTTCGCTCAGAAAATACTTGTCACGCTGTTGGTTCGTTAATTCGTCTTTTACAGCGCCGCTAGTGCAAAAATAATACACGCATAATAGTGCAAGACGAGTTCATAATTGATTGAATGTCAGCAAAATTATAAAAATATCTTTAACATATAATTAATAATTAATATATGAAATATTAAATTTGCAGTGAAATTGAAAAGAGAATTATTTAAATTGTACATATATTATTTTAAATATTTTAAATTGTACATATAATAATTTAAATTGTACATATATTTTTTTAATTGTACATATATTACTTTAAATATTTTAAATTGTAGATATATTAAACCACACGGCATTCAACTGATTCAATCAAGAACATGCAGGATTTGGGAAAAATAATGAAGCCTTAGTTACGTATTATTAAAAAGTAAAATTAGTAGAGCAACAGAATACTGTCTCTAGGATGAATAATTATGCTATGCAATACAATAAATGAAAGTGTTACTAGATATAAAATATTTTACCTACAAGTGATGTTTAATATCGTTGAGTACAGAAATAACTAAATTACTAAATCTGTAAAGTTGAAAGTAATCTACATAAACACGTTAGAATTCAATAGTTGTTTGTATGAACAAATGTATTAAACCCATTTTAAGGAGTTCCAAAATGCGTTGTTTCGTAAAATCGCTTACAGTTGCTGAGTAACAATCAAAGAAAAAAATCTTGGTGTCTGACTAATAAATTAGTTTTGTCTATCATAAATTTTAAAAACTAAATGTAAAAGTATACACAAATATATATCTTTCAGAATTCTAGAGATGTAAAAAAATATTGCACAGAACTACAAATATAGACGAATCATATAAGACAAAAACAGGAATATGTTTACAAATGAATTATATTAATAAAATAAAAATTCAGTAGCGTAGGGCTTCAGCCTTTGTCCTGCTGTAATATACGCAGAAATATATTTTAATTTGTCCAGATGTCGTATATATTATTATAGAGTCGCGATCTCAAAATAAAAAAAAATAAGTATTTTGGTGCCATCAGTTAAAACCCCATCCAAACCTGTATTATTCGAAGCTGATGATTTTACCACTGTATCAACCTTACATGCATACGAACTCGTTAAAAATAAAACATAAACTAAGATAAATGTACAATATATTTTTCAGTTTAGACAATTTTTTTATCCATTAAATACATAACCCATAAAATAACGGTCCGTACAAAATCCAATCATTTAAGCCCGTAGCGCAACCCTGTGACTTTTACTTTCGGTGGAGATAGAGTTTGAAAATATGAAATACTGACAGACAGACATATAGTCCTTTTGGGAGATCCGCTGTTGCCCGGGATTGGGTGGGGATCAATGAATAATTCACCCTCCCATATTTTATTATAATTTATTTATAATTATAGAATCTTACAAGCAATAGAAGATTGGATGCATTAAAAGTAATACATAACGAATAAACTTATTCATATAAAACATGGAATAATATTAATAAAGATTAGAACAACTTTCTAAAGACGATTATTCAGAGTTGCATGACAATTTACTCCAATTGACTAATTTATGACATAACGATATCGTAATGATTAAAGTTTATTTAAAACCAATCTTTCGAACAACATGTTGTAAACAACATAATTAAAAATAATTCGTGAACTAAAATAAGTAAAAAAGCTTCCTTACATATGCGAGAATTTCCGACTAGTTTCTTTAATAAAATATAATTTAATAAAACTAATTACGGTAGTCAAAGATTATTAAACGTATTATTTCATATTACCCAAAAATAATTATCAATTTTTTTGTATAATTCTGTGTAAAATGATGACAGATATGGTATAAAAAAAACTTTTAAAACGTTGAATATTCGAGTATTCTAGTTAGGAAGCACCCAGCTTTGCCTGGGCATAAAATATTCTTAATATCATATTTTAATCCGTCCAGATTTCGAATATATAATTTAGAGTCGTAATTCCAAAAGTAGTAATAAAAATATGTTTGGTAGCCATCATCTAGAGCCGAAGCCAAAACTATAGCATTCAAAGCTGGTGACGTTTGTAGTGTTCCAACGTGACACGCATATGAACTGATTAAAAATTAAAAATGAACTAAGATTAATGTACAAAATGTATCCTGTTTTGTCTTAATTTTGATCAAGTTTTTAGCACTTTAAAACTATTTTCACCAGTTAAAAACACATAAAATAAGGGTCAGTAGAAAAATCTAATCATTCGAGGCCTTCTTGCGTCGCTCTTCGACCCCTAATGTAAGGGGAGATAGAGTTAAAAAATATGGAGACAGAGACATACAATTTTATATATTAGATTATAATAGCAGATGAGCGAATAATTCACCCCATATTTTATGTTCATCAAAATCAGTGAAATCTCCCATTTTTCAATCAAATTGATTAATTGCCTACTCTAGTCTGGGACCCATTGAGGTGCACCGAGAGGAAGGTATATAGATAAAATGTCTGTTGTTCGTCGGTGTGCTTATCATTTAAATATGTATAAAAAAAGACAGATGGTTATAGCATGTTGGTGATAGGACAGAGGTTGGAGATTATTTGATAGTGCGGGCCCTGTTATGTTGTCAACCAATTTTGAACCATGTATAAGAGTAACTAGTGGCAGATAAACCAGCTTAGATGTGACAACAATACTCCGTGTAAAAGCGAGTGGTAGCCTTTGAAATATATAGGATGCTCCCAGTTATGTAAATTTACCTAGCACGGTACAGAGAGCGAAACTTTTACGCACCAGCCTTGGCAATGTTCCCAACATATTCGTTCCAATCCATGCTGTTTCCCAATGTTTAACCGAAGTGTTTTAACGTAAGCTTTCAGAATGTGGCTCATTAGCTTTAGCAATCAGCAGTTTTGAAGGTTACTCGGAGTTATTAAAAGGGGGTAATCTTATTCTTGCTAACATTTAATGTTTACATCGATTTCTGTCCCAATTCTACTGTTGACTGGAAGTCCCTGTTAAAGATTTCAGTCATTTGCTTAGATATGTTAAAAATTGTATAAATAAATACAAAGTGCGTTTTGCGGATGCATAATTAAAATAAACGAAAGTGCTGAATATCTTTTTTTGACATAAAAAGATTTGCTATGGATGAAATATAAATATTTCCAAATTATTTTTATCAATTCTGAGGGTAAAATGAAGTACTTTTTTCGGCTGCGAAAATGTATTACCAGCACACATTTGTAGGGGCCATCCTGTAGGTATGCATTTTTATGTGTGAGCAGGTATTTTCAAGTAAACGCATGAACCGTAAAATAGGGGTACAAACATAACGAAGTAAATAATCTTGCTATGTTCGCTAAACTCCATCTATAAGTGCGAATACATTAATAACAATTTGATATTTA
The DNA here is from genome assembly GCF_053919585.1 of Euprymna scolopes. Lineage (NCBI taxonomy): Eukaryota > Metazoa > Mollusca > Cephalopoda > Sepiida > Sepiolidae > Euprymna > Euprymna scolopes. The sequence continues at coordinate 140,954,820 of NC_136486.1, forward strand.
AAAGTTTAATGAATAGATGTACGTTTGAAAAATCTAAAATTTACAATTACTTTTTGATTATTCTAATTGCATAGTAATTATTAATTATTAACTACATCAAGTCGAAAGAGTGTTATAAACACGTGAAATATGCAACGTATATATATATATATATATATATATATATATATATATATATATATATATATATATATATATATATATATATTCCTTGGGAATACATTGTTTTGAAGCATATATTCCTCTTAATAATCTAAATTGTTTTAAATAACTTTAGAAGATGCATTTGCGCCACCACTGCATACATACTACTGAATTTTGTTTTAATAACCAAAACTAAATCAATCTACAGTAATGATTTTCGTTTGTTAATTTTTTAATATTTAATATAAGTGAATGTCTATATGTTCGTCTTTATGAATGTCTTATACATTGTCCGTTCTGCATGTAGCTTATTTTATTATTACATTTTTCAAATGATAATAAAGACCGTAAGAATGATGGGTGGAATAGAATAAGATTATTCAAAAAGTAGAACAGACATCCCAAAAAGTGAATAATTCTAAATAATATATATATATATATATATATATATATATATATATATATATATATATATATATATATATATATATATATATACTAAAGGAATAAGTACTTTAGGACTTTCAAAATTAAATACTACACACATATTAGTGTCTCACAACATCTGTCGTTTTACGAGTGGTAAAAAATATAATGAGAGGAAACCTTATGTATAGCATATTGGTAAAAATTTCCACGGGCTATTACATAGTTTTTAATCTATATGTAATGTTAGAGCGTCAAGTACGAGTTCCTTTGGAATGAAAGTGAAATTCAAAGATATGATATATATATATATATATATATATCGATGAATATAGAGACAGTAAAATTTGTTTGTAAAGATAAGACTTGAAATGGGCAGTTGTCTCATATAACTATTGTAACATATTTTTAAAGAAATTTAAATCTCAGGAATATTTGTAAATTGCTATCCAATATTTAATATACTATTTCATAAAACTCGAAATTATTTAAACGGATGTCTTCTTCCTCCTTCATCTACATTGTATAAAATCAAATTAACAAAAACATAGGCCGAATTAGAAACCAATACACTATACAATATGGTTCTTAATTTTGTAATAAAATAATCAGCTAAGAGGTTATTACTGTACGCATAAAATACAGAGATATGTATACATACAATATTCATAAAAAAGATACTTTAATATTATCTGTCTCAGGAGAATAATTATAGATCGACGAAAGGGAATAATTTCTATAACGTTGCGAAGATTAAAATGAAAATATGTTTACAATAAAATATTTGTGTAGCATGTTTATATTATTATCATAATTCATTGCGTGATTTTCATTCAAGAAATGTTCTAAGGCTTGAATTAAAACAGTTCTATCCAGAAATTAAGGAAACATAACTTGGAGAACGTGCCTTAGTCTTCAGAAAAAGCTACTGCTGGTAAGACATAGCTCAGTGATCTTATTTTGGGCTGCGACTACTATGTGATTTTCAATATTAAGTCAAGATGTACTTGTATTGAAGATTATCCTAATCCCACGTTGTCATGAAAATCTTCTGTGCAGACAGACATTAGAAACTCAAGCATTCAAGTTCTCTCCGCACCGGGATGAAACATGTACATACAAGCATGTTATATATATATATATATATATATATATATATATATATATATATATGGAAATATAATTTCTTATAATATATAACAACGCTTATGTAGGAAGCTCAATGTAATTACAGAGCAATATAGTTAGTTGATACGTCATAATCATGTTGACACACCGGTTCCCGTTGGATCACCGAATTAAGCAATGTTGAACTGGTCTGTACTAAATGTGTGACCATTTTGGATTTCAGGTGCTGTATGTGCTCTCTCCATTGTTTTCAGTCGTCCTGGTCTTCTCCTTGCCATTGGACTCAAACAGTGCCGATTCAGGAGAGGTGTGGTTGGGGTTTGTGCAACCCTTGTCTCACAATGAGACGCGCTACTGCCCCTAAGGGGTATCTTTTGTCTTTCAAGACTGAACGGAAGCATGGGGTGGATAGTTATTAAACGACAGAAGACTATATTCCAAAATTCGTGATGCTGACAATCTAATAATTTATACATTTAATTCAGTTGTATTTACAATTCTTGACAGTATCTGTTTCGTGACGCAAATCAATCACTTAATTATTATATCAACCAGTGAATCTATTATGCCCTTAACTCATCAGAAGAAATAGCAACAATCAATCTGTTAAAATGGAAAAAAGTGTGTTTTTACAGTATTAAAAGCCCGAAATCGGAAGAGAAGCTGTAAATACCTAATAATATGGTTCCATTACGCCATTTTGAAACATAAGGTATTTATAGCTTCTCTTCCAATTGCGATTTTACTCATGTCAGAAACAATATTCCAACGTTTTTATAGCCGGTGATGAGTTGTTTCTAATAATGGGGTTTTGTGTTCTAAACTTCTTGTAGTAAATAACAAATTTAGTTTAGAGTTGTTTTCGAACGAACTTTTAATTGTATTTTATTCGATTCTGAAGTTGGGTGTCATTTGATTTTGGCAAAATATATTAATGGAGTTTTCACGACGATGCTGGCTAATATTATTATTAGGGTTTTGAAGAGATTGTTGCATTCGTTGTATTTGTTCATCAACAATGTAATTCGGAAAGTGATTGTTAATGAATACTTGTTTAATGTTTTTTTTCAATGAGTAGTGTTTTTCAGTAAATGACATCATTTTAGCGCGATTTAATAATTTTTAATATTGACTATTTAGTACCTTTGTAGGCACCCATTCTTAAAGTTCAGGAGGCTTCCACTACATCTCGTTGGGTATATGTGTTACTGTTGGAGTCAGAGAAAGGTACTTCTGTAATACACATTAATAGTAATTTTTTAAAATATTTGTTTTATTAATTCTAAAAGGGGTGTGTGACGGATTATGATAATTGTTGTTATAATTATATCTACTGTTTCTACTACAGATGCATTAGTGAATAAACTTTCTACATCGAGAGAAGTAATTATTTTGTTTTCCGGTTGCATTGATGTTAGTATTTGCGTTAGTTCGTGTGCGGGTTAACACTATATTTGCTTGGAATATACGGGCTAATAATTTCGTTTAATGTTTTTGTTCGAAGATAGATGGGAGTAGAATTTGGGATATGAAAGGTCTGAGAAGAGAATTAGGTGTATGTATGTTGACTGTGCCAGTTGGGTTAACAGGTTTATAGTCTCCAATTATTTTAGCGGGTTCATAATTACCAAAGTGTGCGTTATTAGCTGTAATTAGTTTGTTAACCTGTGTTTTTCATGTATTTGTAAGAATATACTATACTCTTTTAAATTTCGTATGATCGTTAAGAATGATCATAAGTTTTTTTTTATTATAATCAGATGTGTTAATGATGAAAAAGATATTAGATTAATCAGCTTTTTTATAACTATATTATGATGGCTACGTACTACTTTGGCCGCATCTTTTAGATCAGAAGTTATCATTGAGTTGTATTGCTTTTTATAAAATTGATTTTTTGGCCTCTATATTTTTAATCGAATTCTCATCGATTTTATATATTTTAAGTTACCATCACCTAACGCGTTTTAATGTACATGTTACTTTTCACTTTAATTTCCATTTTTACTCCTTTGTACTTTTATCTCAAAACCTGAAGATGGTTCGTGGACAGATCGAAAGCGCTCGTGACAGTAACGACTATGAAACCTTTATTAATATTTTCGATTGTGATATAAAAAAGACTGTACGGAAAATCGAAATATTAAAAAGAAGAATAATGAAGCAATATGTCTCCGTTGCATTTTATGTTTACTTGAATGAAAAAATGCCGACTAAATATACTAATTTCATATATATATATATATATATATATATATATATATATATATATATATATATATATATGCGTCTGTGTGTGTGTTGTTTTATCCTCTCTTGGGGTCCTATTTCGAAATATTCAAGGAAATCCGAAATAATCTGTTTGTCGAGAGGGTCATAAGGAGGAGCATGCGATATACAACATTTCGATCGACTTTGCCGTCAAAATTTGAATGAAATATAAGTTATTACGATTTTAACTAAAAAGTGCTGCCTATACGCTTTGGAGGGGTTACGTCAATTATCGGTGCATTTAAAAAAAGATCTCATGACAATGTCTACCTATAGAAAGGTAAAGACGACGCCTTTGGCTAAAAATAAAAACGTTAACGTAATAATTTGTTTTAGAAACTCATAATAATATACAAGAAGACAACTATCCAAATTCCAACGTTAAGCAAAAAAAAATTACGCAGTTGACCGTCTTTTTCAAGATGGTTCATATAATGTCGATATAAGAGCATACAAAAGCCGTTTCATTCGAGAAATTTCGTAATTTCTGTTCTTTTTTCTACGTTACCACTTCTTGTTGATAATTAGAGCTGTTACAACAGCATATTCTTTTCATTAATTTGTGTCTTGAATATATCCGTTAATATCTTATACGTTTTCTTTAGACTGATGTGATTCTCGGTTGATTGACTGTGGCTTACTGTGTCGGATATAATCTTGACAGTCAAAATAATGAAAAGAATATCGTGTTGTCACAGTCCTATTGAAAACGGAGTCCCAAAATCATTCAACAAGTGTGGACCGGATGGGATCTTTACAACAACTTACTGACTGATTCACTAATGCTCAAAACAATGGTTGCTTTGTTTTTTGGCGCTAGAGTAGGTTAGGGTTTTTTATCCAACCCGATTGGCCACTGTTTTTTTTCTTTATTAGAATGCTCTATTTTGGGTGATAACGATCTTGCATCTTCACATCCTAGCATTTTTAAGAGAAAAAATGTTTTTCTTTTTCTTTTTAAATCCAGACCCTGGACTATTTTTCTTTAATCACTTCGACTATGGAATAATTCCTCCGCTGCTTAAGTGAGAATTTTCTATTTTTGCATATCCGTCATCTTACATCAAGAAAGCGTATCTACCACCATAGTTTTCTACTTTATATTTTTAACTTGTAAGGGATATTCTTGCAGAATAAGAAACCAATTTAGCAACCGGCGATTTTTATTTTACATTATATTCAAAAATACTAATGTGTTATGATGGCTCTCTCTCTATATATATATATCTGTGGGAGCCTTCCCCGATGTAATACATATTTCGAAATTTTCCATGGCCAATATAATCGCCAGAGTTCCCTGCTCGATAACAGAGTATTGCTTTTGCTGGTTATTCGGGTTTTTTAAGAAAAAATAACTGATTCGTTTTAAGTTCCTGTTACACTCCGTTTGAGACAGCACAGGACCGACCCCATTTTCACTGGCGTCGGGGTGTAGAGTGAATGAGTAATTAGAGTTGGTGCTAACAGCACTGGTTCATTGCGTAGATATTGCTTAATTTGTCCGAATGAATCTGGATATTCCTATGTCCATGGGAATCTATTTCCTTTTTTAGAAGGTTTGTCGGGGTCACCACGATGTTGGAAAGATTATGGCAGAATTTCAGAAGATAGCCTGCCATACCCAGAAATAGCCTAACTTGTCATACATTCACCGGCTTGGAATCTTCTTTAATATTCTTCTCTTTAATTTCCCTCTATCTTACACACCCATAACTTACTGTGTGACGTAAATATTTGACCTCCACCTTTCCGAAATTACGCTTTTCCAAGTTGATCATCAAATTTGATTCATTTAACCTTTGAAATGTTCACTCTAATGCTCATTGCAGATGACACTATCATCGATGAAAACGCTCACGTTTGGAATTTAAGCCAAACACCTATTTATCAATCGAGTGAAGGTTGCTTGGGAATTCCTCATGACAAATAGCATAACATTGTAATATTATTTTCCTCCAGGCACTACAAACGCGGATTTAAGCTTTGCTTGCTTAGTTAATAGTATTGACCATTATTCTTTAATCAATCACATTCGGTGATGTATTCAGCGTTTCCTATCTGGTCGATGGAAGTTTCTACCCTAGCTATAGGATATGAATCAGCCTTAGGAATTTCGTTAAATTCCGATACTTTGTACAAAATCGGACCGAGCAATCTAACTTATCCACCAACACGCACGATGATATTCATTCACTGAAACTTGGTTCAATGATGTCGTTTTTGAACATACATTCAATTGTTTTCCTTATCAGTTCCTTTTTCCTAGGATTTCCCCGGTATGGGTGTTGCTTGACAGGCTGGTTAATTGTTACTTCCATTTCATGCGCAATAACGTTAGTTTGTCTCAGGATATACGAGAACAGTCCTTGAAATTTATTCATATTGACCATATCTTGTTTCTCTTCTTCCGACAAATGGTTCAATTTTTCGCACATATACTCTACTACTATGGAGTGAGTTAACTTCATTGGGATCTCCTTTATGTGTACACTACTGTCTAATAGTGTTTCTTTATCTTCAATTATATTTTCCTTACCAACAGGTAAATTTTAATTATCTTCCCCTTCCACATGTTTTCAGTATGTTTATATGGCATCCTTGTATTTTTCTTCTTCCTAGATTTCTTATTTTATATTTCAGGTCATTGACCTTATTAGACTCTATATAGAAACTAGTGAATTTTACGTCAAATGGAGATTTCGTTGATAGATCGTAACTGTCTCCAACAGTGAATTTTCTACTCTTGGCCTTGCGGTTGTATAGATGTCGCATTTCCGTTAAGTTTTAATTAGATGGCTTCCCGCCGTCTTTTTAGCCCTTTTCAGGTTTTCTCATAGGTTTCCGACATATTGTTTTATTAATTCTGGCATCTTATCAGTGTTTTCCTACTGGTCTATTTCCATTGGGGGGGGATCATCATTTCTCGTCAGTATAATAGCTCAAACGGTTTATACCCGAGCGATTCTTGCTCCGAATCTCTTTTACAACCAGCACAAAGGGTAATTCTCTATTATAATCATTCTTTCGCTCAGCACAATGAGCTCGTAACATGCTTTTCGATGTTGCGTGAAACCGCTCCAACGCTCCTTGGGACTCCGGATAAAATGGACGGCGATAGGTTTTATTCCCAGTAGCTATATTACCTTTTTTCAATAAGTTGGACGTGAATTTTGTCCCCCTATCAAACTTGATGACTTTCGGAATTCCCATCTTTGTAAAGAAGTGTTATAATACTTCCACCACCTGCTTGTCAGATATGTTGCGTAATGGAATACCTTCCGGAAATCGGGAGCTAGCACACATCACTGTCAAATACTTATACCCCGATTTTTTTTTTCGGCAAAGGTCCGACGCAATCAATCAGTACCCTGTTAAAAAGTTGTTTAACGGTTATTAGCTTTAACGGTCCCCGTGCTATGTCTGCTTCAGGTTCCCCTGTGTTTCTGATATATTCCACACGAATTACAGAATTCTTTTACACTGGCCTTCACGACAGGCCAATAGAAATTTCGAGTCAACTTTCTCTGGGTCTTGTTAAATTCCAGATGTCTAGCTAACGGGACTTCAGGGGCTAATCTAAGGACATCTTCACGATATTTATTTGGCACAATTAGTTAACATCATTGTTCTTTTCTACCATTTTTTCTGTTTCGCAGAATAATAATTTCTTTTTAATATTCCCTCGTAAGAGAAATCCTGTTGTGTATGCCTTCCGTCAGTCGGCCTGTTTATTTGCTTAACTTTTTCTCTTAGAATATCGTCGTCCTTTTGAGCCCTTATTAATTCAGTACGTGACTTGCCCAATGGCGCGATTTTCTCATCATGCAATTGGTCTAATGCTGTCATCTCATCACGCGATTTGCTTGATGTTTTTTACTCATTGTCAACCGTTTGTCTTCTGCTATGCAAATCGTGCATGTGTACACTTCTCACTTTTTTCTGTAGACTAAATTTAATCTATGTCGGTCAGTTCAATAGTAACGTCGTTTCTTAGGAAATCTATATCCTTTACTGGAAGTTTTTCCACGATTCCGACCTCTATTCTCTTTCTTACTCTGTCCGCTCTCAGGTTTACCTTTATCACGGATTTATTCATTATTACTCCTTCTCCTATTCCGCCGATCGATATTTGCCCCATTATTCGACTTCTTGGCACATTCTAAGGATTAATAACCGAGCAGCCCGTGTCAAAGTATTTCATCAGTATTTCGTTTCCCTTTTCGTTCATAGTTCCTTCCTCCCTTGTGAAGAGTTAATATTTTGCTATTCGGTGTTGACAATATGACCTCTTGCAGCTTCGTGTCTGTTTTCTTTCAATCGGACCCTTGGCTTAGTCGGCATTGTATTGCTATATAGTCCGCCTTTCCGCATTTATAACATGGAACTCGATTTGACTTCTGGAATGGCGTCCATCGGCCATTCTTACAGTCATCTGTCTTCATATTTACTTCATTAAATTTACTCACTCGTCTTGCTATATTTGGTTTGCTTGTATTTCTCTTTCGGGTTATTATATATTCACCGTTCATTGTTGCTAATTCGCTGCCTAATCTGATCCTTTTCTAATTTAGATGGATTCGCATTGCTTCAGACAACCAGTTTAGAACCTTTTCTATTAATACAAGTTAGTTAATTTTGTCTGCATTTCCATTATTATTTAGGGGGGGGGCGTCACAACATTTATGCATTAGTCTTTTCTTTCTCCCCTACGAATTCCTTAAATGATTGTGTCTCATTCTTCCTTAGCATCCGAAATTTTTGTCGATAGGCCTCAGAACTAATTCGAAACTTGGCAGAATTTTTCGTTTGACTATTTCGTAATCGACACATTCTATCGACAAAGTGGTGAATGCTTTTGTGTTTTTCCTGTGAGTTTTGTTTGCAGTAAAACCGTCCACTTCTCGGTTGGCCACTCAGTTGACTGCAGTGTTTTAAAAGTGTGGAAAATATTCATCCACGTTGCCTTCAGTGAATTTAGGTACGAACCTAACTTTTTGGTCAAGTCAGCTATCTTTCTTAATCTAATTTCTTGCTCAATTCTTGTTTTTTTTTCTTTTAATTTTACCTTCGCTTGTCACTTATTTTCTAATCCCATTTGCTCGCTCGATAACTTAGACGAGTTAGCAGATAAACAAGCTATTATTTCTGGCTTGGACATCTACACATTCATCATGTGTTCGACTATGGCTTGGATTATCTTATCTTTCCTTATAGTGTGTCCTCGTTTCCATTCCAATTCGACCGTTATTTCTATTCTTTTCTGCATCTCATTCAGTTTTTCTAGAGACGCTTCAACGAAGAACCTTTCCACTGCCACCATTGTCATTTTTTTCTGTGCATAGTTGACGAAGTTCAAATACTTTGTTCTTGCGAACTTTTATTGAAACTGTCTATCGACGCCTCCGTCTGGTTTGTCCGCGCGGTTTTTTTTTGTTTGTTTATTTTGTGTGTGTTTGTTTTTTGTTGTTGTTTTTTGTATACTGTTGATTTTCGCTTTTGGGTGTTTCTCATAATTTTCCTTGGTCCGATTTTATAGTATTTTGTCTTAAGGACAAAAATAAATCTCGGAAGAGCCTCTTATGTATCACCCTCCCTTGGTATCCTATTTCTAAATATTACAGGAAATAAGAAATAATCTGTTTGTCGTAATTTTTCTTCTTTTTTTCTACGTTGCCATTTGCTTGTTGATAACGGACTTCAAAAATCATTCAGCAGGTGTGGACTGGACGGGATCGTAACAACTGACTGACTGAGTGACTGAGTAATTCCCAAAATAATGGCTGCTTTTATTTTTGGCGCTAGAATTAGTTAGGTTTTTTATTCCAACCACATTGGTCATAGGTATTCTGTTATAAAAGTGCTATTCTGTTACCTATTCTGGGCGATAACGACCTTGGATCGTCGTAATATATAGATTACATGTAAGTTTAGTTTACATTGACATAAGTGTTTCAATTTCATTCGGACAAGAAGAAACTGATTTAATAAGGAACTTTATAATAAGTATATGCACACTACCGTCAACAATAACGCAAAATAACGCTCCGGTATTGTTCGATATAATATCTATATAAAATAATATAATTACATCAGCCAAATTATTTTTCATGTATAAAGTATCATTTCTAATAATGCAGATTGAGAAAAACACATAATATTAAACGTTTTTTTTTCTCCTTAGAATTGTAGATTCCTTTTTCGTATTCACTTACGACACTTTAATCTTACTTGCTACTTGATTTCGCTGTCTCATTTCAGTCATTAAATTTAGTTGTGTAGTAAATTATACAAATGTATATAAGAAAATAGTCATTGGTTTTTATTGCATAGCAATCAAAATGTAACCGGTTTTGAGCCGTTATCTTATAGATAAAAACTGTGAATAATATATACTAATATTACACCTATTACATATAGTTTACTATATCAAATGTTTGTTTAAATATTCACTAAACACAGATCATCAATATAATGACAAAAGGTACGACGAGCCACATCATATAATTAGAAACATACCATTTACATTTTCAGTCAAGGGACGATGAAAGCTAAGTTGTGGAGTATGCAAACAGGCAAAATCCGATGAATAAGAATCTTTATTTGGTTCATGATGTTTTTTAAAATTCTTTTCAAATTTTCGTAAAAGTCCATTTTGTATTGTGATTTAATTCCTGTATAAAAACCCGGTTCTTTTCTTTTCCCCATATATTCTCGTGAATAGTCGTTTTGTTTGATCAAATCATTTTACGACAGTTATACAAAGTTTTCTAGCTTTTTAGTGTTTGATGAAATTTTGCATTTCCTAAAGAGCGTAATGCGTCTACATAAGTTTTAAAATGATAGGAATTTTAAGTGTTAATTATTCCCCTCAAAAGTGTAACAATTTTGCGAGTGTTTCATAATGACTGTTTTATCTTTATTGTAGGGATTTATTTTAAAATAGAGTGATCTTCAATATTTTTATTGATTTTAGTAGTGAAGTTTTTGTGCAGAACGAGCCACACTTTTGGTGCAATAGTTGCAATAGGATGAAACAGATAGAAGAATTGAGGTTTTACATCGGAATATTTCTTCATTTAAATGCATGTCTTAACAAAAACTAAGAATGCATCTCTCCCAGTGGATATAACTCGTTCTACGATATCAACCTGGAAATTTCTACATCCCGGCGTAGTACATAGAGTGCTTAGTATTCCCAAATTGTAACCCATCTGGTATTGGTAACGCTAATCTTCATATAAAGCCTAATTTCGTTGACCCAGTTGGTCTTAGGAGATTACCGGAATAATTATATTTATATTGGTATAGAGGAACTATATAGCACAGGAATTTAGAAACGCTGATATAAATCAACAATTAAATAAGTACCTTATTAATATTTTTGAATAGTATCTATTGAAGAATTATTATTTTATGTAATATAAAGATTGTTTATTTTACATTAAAAAACATGAGAACAACTTTTTTATGGCAAATGTATGATAATCATTGGACGGAGAAATATGACAATTTTTTGCGAGAATCGAAATAACCACATGCATTTTCTACTGTAATTCAAAGTTCTAAGGTTTTATATCATTAATACCACAAGCTAAGACATATTCATACATACATACATACATACATACATACATGCATACATCATTCAGACTACTGTGTTTTTTAATATATGGTTAAGCGGCAGTTTTAATCATTTTTGACTAAATTTAAAACAATTATTACAATTTATAGACGATCTTCTCAGCTAAAGTGTGACAAAATTTTCAATTTTCGTTCAGTAAAACAAAAGTTATGAATTCGCTGGTGTTCAAAATCGTAGAAAATGTAAGGAGCTGAGCGATGTTTTTTGTGACTGGTTTCCATAGCAACCACGTTGCTTCATCAACTACTGTTGCTATCAATTCACCGCTCTTGCGAAATGAGAAGTAACAAGTGAAAGCGAGAGAATACAAGAATGAAAGGGGGATTATTAGGGGGATTTTATTGAAAGCAGACAAGTTTGATATATTGTTATTACATATGTGTATGCTATGTTTATGGGGTCAAAAATCAGACTTAATTTAAACGGAGAACAAATGAATTTTCTGGAAGCCTGGATAATTATGGATTTCAATAGAAAATGCGAGCATGAAAAGTTATATGGTTAACATTAAACATGGAAAGTTAAGGACTAGGTCAAACTGGAAAAGAAAAAAACAAAATATTCTAGTAAATATATAATAAATTTCTAACTTAAAATATTGCAGCATTAAGTTTTTTTTTTATTCAATTGATATCATATAATCAATTCTTAATGCTGCAATATTTTAAGTTATAACTTTATTAATATTTTTACTAGAATAGCTTTCCTTTTCTTTTCTAGTTTTATCAACTTGTGCTTTACTTTTCCATGTTTAAGCTTAACCATATTACTTATGCTCGCATGTTCCTGATATAATTATATATATATATATATATCCTTCAACCACGGTAGTGGTTGAATATATGCTTAAGTCCGAAATTGAATGAATCGAGACACATTCAAACCCCCACCACTAATTCTGTTCGCAATTAAATTTCAAACAGGCTATATAGTTGGATAGAACACCTCATTAGCTACATTTTGAAAAAAAAATTCGAAAATTGGTTCTGTAGAAAAAAAGTTACAACAAAATATGTGGGTTCACAAACAGGAGAGTAAGTACATAAGTGACTAACGCTTTTTTTATTTTGCATAACTTTTTTTGTATATAAATATTGGTTACTGCGATTTTTCTAATATGACATGTTAGTGTAACGGTTAGAGTACCGGGCGTTGGTGGAAAGATTTTAGGTTCAATCCCGTGTATCTTTTTTTTTCATAATTAAAAAACCGAACTTTTTTTTAATAACTATTTTTTTAAAACTCTCCTTATGATTTTATAGCAAAACATGGTGAATTTATCGATTAAAAATATTAGTGAATTCTATGATATACATATTCTTTGAATGAGCTCAACTTTTTCGTTATCACATTTGATGAAAAATGTAGTCCCATTCTGGCAATGCGTCTGACCAATGATGTTTTTGAACCCGCGGCCAGCACTGCGATGTCATCAGCATCAGCCTGGGCACAACTATTCCTATTTTTAAACTCCTTTAAAAGAGGAGTCAGCATACAGTTCCATAGTAAAGGTGATAAAATCCCACTTTGGGGGTTTCATTTAACTACTTTCCTTTTAACAGTTGCCCTCAGTAGTTCTACTTGAACTGTTCTGTGCCTCACCATATACTCAATCCATCGGATGAGTACTGGTGGCACATTGAGTTCTCGTAGCGACTTGAACATACTACTGAAGGGTATGTTGTCGAAAACTCCAACGATATCTAAAAAGACACCGAGTGTCATCTTCTTTTTTGTTAGTTTACGCTCTATACAGATCACGAATTCATGAACCGCAGTCTCGGTAGAGACCCTGACTCGGAACTATTGTGATTGAATAATAAATATTGCATAAATGTGTGTTTGAGAGCTAATTTTTTTTGACAATCATTAATACATATTATAAATTTATATATTAATACAATAGCAATGCCTGGAAAAATCATGGATTATATGGAAAAATGCGCGCATGAAAAGTAATATTCTTAAGATTTGATTAAACCATGAAAAGTAAAGGACAAGAAATTCAACCTGGAAAAGTAAAGAACAAGATATTCTAGTAAAGTAAAAAATAAGAATTTTTTAGACTTAAAATATTGCAGCTAAAAATAAAATTTGAATATTGATAAATATTTTATTTATTATTTGCATCTAAATTGAGAAATTTGTACGTGGGAGTCATAGAATATTTATCTGTTTGATGTTTCACGACTGTGCATGCGTGAATCGTTTACATTATATAAACATTAAGTAGGTTTGAGAACATTTTGTAATTGTTATCGCCTTTGACTCAGTGTCTTTGTTTCGGTTTAGATCTCAGCTTGAGTCTTTTTCACTTACAAGTGAACTGTTTAGAAAAAAAACAATACTGGCATGGTCATGTCGCATTTATTTTCACTTTACAGGGGGGTAACGTTACATTTTCTCCGAATACTTTTTTTTCGTATTTAATAAAATTAAAATTTTGTATATTACCTCTAAATAAAAAAAACAGGAAAATAACAGCAAATATGAACATATACTCGTTATATATCAGGACATAAAGAGCATTTTATACAGTTTTATAATACTTAATAATATTACCTTTCTAACAGTTTCATAACAAAAAGTTATTGAAGATATTTTCGATAAGCTTATGACAAATTAATATAATTCATGGTAAGTTTACATATTATGTACACTAAAAATAGTTTCAAATAAAACTAACAGTACGAATAAAATAGTGAACATTTTGAGCATGTGATTTTTCGAGAAATAGTATTTCCATTGTGGACATGTCTTGTTAAGATTTATAAACTGAACGTTCTATGCCTGTTGATTTTTAATTAGGGTAATATTAAGGACAGGTCACCTATACTGGTGCAAATGCTATATTCAGAAGTGTTATTCAAATTATGGGGCGAGACAACGATATATTTTCGTTATCATTACGCTCGCCGAATAAGTGAAAACCGTCATGGTATGTGTTATAATGTAGGGTTTCCTTTCTTAATCTTATAAAAATTAAGACTGCCGTCAATGCGTATATTAAAATTCGATATATTCGTAAGAGTTATTGGAATGAAATTCCATTGTCAAAATAATACAGGACATAATTTGTACGCATTTCGAATCAAAAACATAACCAGTTCTCTCTAAGCTATATACACTAGGTCGCAACGGAAAATGAAAACATAGGCACAATTTCTCTTGATGGAGAAGCATGGATTCATTTTTTTTTTTTTTTTTTTTTTTTGCTATTTCATGTAAGCAACACAAGTACTCGCTATTAGAACACTATAACAGTTTTACATAGTTCAACATTTCGTAGAAGTATGAAGAGTGAGCAGACGAGTCACTGGGCAATGTGCCCGTAGGGGTTTACTTTTCTTTCTTTCTTTTTTTTTCTCCCTCTCTTCTCCTTTCTTGTGTCTCCTTGTTCCGTTTCAGTCTTTTCTCGATATTTATCCTTTATACACATATTTATTTGAGTTGTTGGTTTCATTCCATCGCCACGCCTCCAAATTCTTACATTATGTTACAAACATTCTCCAAAAATCAAATCACTATTAAACTATAGTTTGAGATGCAAGGACGAATATTATTTTCCCAGAATAAGTATAAAAAATATTTTAGAAAGGAGTGTAGATGGCCATGGGTAACTGTTCTTATAAACTCGCATCCGGATTAACCAATCAGTTATGATATACATCACACGCTTATAATAAATGTGACGATCATGATATATATGGAGGGGTGGCCAGGAACAGCACTGAAAATGATTAGGAATTATAGAGAATCGCCATGAATGTTTTTTCTGAGATATTAGATGGGGATTAATGACATGTTATCCTTTTTCAAATTCATTAGGTAAACCCGGGAAACAATATCATGACAGCGAAACCAAGGGTCGAAATATATGTATTCTATTTATCCATATATTTATGTAAACTATTTGAAATACTCAAATACATATAAAAGTATATTGAAATAACCACACAGTAATTGAAATATCCAAACATTAATGAAACTGTATTAGAATATTCAAATAATTATTAAACTACTTGGGAATAGTGAAATGTGGAAATTTATTGGAATATACAATGGGTTTATGAAATATGTCATTATACACTGCGTGTCAAATTATTAACGAGATAACATTTTTTTAATGAGTTTCAGGAACTTAAAGGTAGTTTCATATCAAAAACTTCGGAAGCTTTGGCAATACTGAGCTGCGTGTACTGTGGAATTTGCGTACTATTCCACGTAATGTAAACAACTTGCCATCGTAATTGCTGAATCCACGATGTTTGAGGTGTGTCAAATTATTAACAAGGCAGTTTTTTCATCAATATAATGGGTCGTAAAGGTGGTTTGAGTAGTTATAAAAAGAGTACTATTAAAGAACAGCCAACAAAAGTTAAAACTTCCCTCGAAATATCGAAAATTATAGGCAAGGTACAATCAAACTGAAGAAATTTGTCAAGGACCCGACAAAGGTACGTAAGAGGTCAGATAATGGTAAATCTAGAATTGTTTCACGCCGTTCTCTACTCCAAATTAAATGTTAAAAACGCTGGGCAGACAAGTCGAGAAGTCTTGACCAAGCCAGAGTGAAGAATGTCTCAAAAAGTACTCTATGTCGCCTTCTGAAAAGTGGCAAAGTCTATTTAGCCTGTGCAAAGCCTCCCTTAAAGCAACATCACATACAAAACCGATTGAAATGGGCAAAG
The DNA here is from genome assembly GCF_053919585.1 of Euprymna scolopes. Taxonomy (NCBI): domain Eukaryota; kingdom Metazoa; phylum Mollusca; class Cephalopoda; order Sepiida; family Sepiolidae; genus Euprymna; species Euprymna scolopes. The sequence goes on from NC_136486.1 coordinate 140,971,122, forward strand.
GACAACATGGAAACGGATTTTCCAAAGTTTTGTTCACGGATTAAATGCGTGTCACTCTTGAGTGCTCAGATGCCTGGAGGAAGCGGTTGGTCCTAGATGGACGACATCGTCATCAGAGTTTAAGGTGCCAACAAAGCGGGGTTGGGATAATGATTTTGGGTAGGATTCTCGGAGGTACTTTAATTGACCAATGGAGAGTCCCCGAAGTCGTAAAAAGGACGTCAAATGCTTACATAGCTTTTTTGAAGGCGCACTTAAAATGATGGCTGAAGAAGCAAAAGAAGGCAGTCAGAAGAACCATTATTTTTATGCAGGATAATGCTCCCTCGCATGCAGCAAACAAAAGCAAAGAGTATTTGTAACAACTGGGGTTCTCTAGGCTACGGAAGATGGAGTGGCGTACGAATTCACCAGATTTGAACTCAATGTAGAATCTTTGGAGTATCATGATGCGACGCTTCTATGCAAGTGGACGCCAATATAAAAGCAAAGATGAGTTGTGGGATGCTCTCCAAGAGGTATCGCGAGGAATAACTTGACGAAATCACAAATTTTACTAATTCTGTGCATCAGCATCTTTTACAATTCATTCATAAGAAAGAATCGCATATGCCCTACTAATTATGTCAACGTAGAAATTGCTATGTAGTTATTGTGTTCGAATAATTTTTCCTAGTACATTTAATGTCTGCAAATCATTTCAATCACAAGTTCTGGGTATATTGTGTTTTTTCTCAACCTCGTTAATAACTTGACACACTGAAATCAACAGATATTCCTATCTTCTGCCATAGTTTCGCTAATACTCTTTAAATATTTTTATTTTCTTACTGGAGTAGCTGAATAGTATTGTAAGTACTTGGTCAAAGTTTCATAGGTGTTTATTCACTCGTTCCTTATATATTTAAAAATATGTAAACTTGTTAATAATTTGATACGCAGTGTATATGATAAATATCGAACATATTACATATCTACATGAAAAATCATTCTGCCTGCTATAATTCCTGATGAACTAATGTATATGCCATGTTTAATTCTACATGTCCATGTTAATATATGCGTATTTTTATCGAAATAATTTTTAATTTAACTAGTTGTCAGATATAACCACTTCCAGAAACAAATAAAATAGAGAAATACTATTCAGAACTAAATATATTTACTTGTTTTCTTTTAATACAAAAAAATGTTCGGATTTGAAAAAATGCATTTGGCAATTTTTTCTATTTGGAAAAATGTCTCAATTTGCAGGTGGTTATTAAAATGTGTTTTTATATTTTAAGTTGAAATACAAATCTAATAAAGACATGTTTTACCAACATCTTTATAAGATGTAAAGATATGTAAATTGCGAAACTTTCACGTACTAGATAAGTAAATCTTTCTAAGATAGTAGCAAGCATGTGAGAATTTAGATCCATCAAAGTATATACGCAACATTCACCGATACAAACAATAAGAGATACTGAACGCATTTGTAAAATATACGATGATATATGTGAATGCTTTGCTTGGAACTGCTCGTTGATATGGTGTATGCTCTTTGTGTAAATGCAGCATTGGTCTGATTTGTTAGCTTGCTTGGCTTGCATCAATTTTCATTCCATTTTGTTTTTTTTTTGTTTTTTTAATTTTTAAATAATTTGCTTCGCGTCGGTATGCTTTGAACGTTTGTATTTTCTCAATAAACCAAGGAGAAACTGCAGAAAAACAATCACAATATTCGGAACATTTCTGAAATATCATGTTTCGGATTTTTCTTTCAAGTGAGGATTGATAATTTGGGTGTTGGAATTACTCCGATTAATATTACCATTTACATTTTTTATCTACATGGTTCCGATCAGTGTAAACTCTGATAATTTCACGATGAAGGTTTCGTGCTGAGTAATGTCGACATCGGTAATTCAAACTTGTTAATCAGAATTATATATATATAACTACTTCATTTATTCGCATAAATTTAATATATGAAAGTATAGATTTATGCGTAAACTTTAACTATTTACTTCAAAAGTTCTCAATACGTAGGTAGAGCTAGTTAGTAATTTATAAAATATATATGGCGATTAAGCTACACTGAATATTCTGCGTTTCATCCAACTATAGGATTCGTCAGGCTTATGCGCGAATTCTGTCGTAGCTTCTTGTTTTTATATATGTTGAGGATTTCTAGTCGGCCAATCAGCTTTCTAGTATCCTAAAACTAACAATAACAATAGGAAAAAAACAAATAAATAAATTAAATAAACATGAATATACATAAACGATCACATACATATATGTATGTGTATGTATATATATGTATATATGTATATGTATGTGCATTGTTGTGTGCACATAGGTATATTTATATGTATAAAAAAAGGAGAACGACCACCTAAACCCACTAACCTAGTTCTAAAACAGATCCTTTGTTTGATAAAATGCATGCCCATTGGCTGGTAGGAAGGAGCGCGGTGGATACTAGAAAGCTGATTGGCCGACTAGAAATCCTCAACATATATAAAAACAAGAAGCAACGACAGAATTCGCGCATAAGCCTGACGAATCCTATAGTTGGATGAAACGCAGAATATTCAGTGTAGCTCAATCGCCATATATATTTTATAAATTACTATATATATATATATACATATATATATATATATATGATTTCTTATTCACTTATATTTTATTGTTCTTTCAAATGCGAACCGTTTTTAGATATACCTTTAGTGATATTCGTGAAGTCGAAAATGATTTTAGTAGTAGATGTACAAACTATGAAATAAGAGATTACTTGATTACAAAAATCGATTTCAGTAAAGTTAGAAAGGTAGAACACAACACATTTGTTTCTTTTATTAATGTATATAATGGAATTTAATTGTGATTGATGAACTTCGGGTTTCTTGTTCGCATTTTATAGAAAATGAAACAAATATTTCCTCTTTACGTTAATGAGTAATTTTCTATATGGAAAAAATCTAGGTCATGAGTATGATAACGACAACAAAATTCATTATGTGTATAGTCGTTTCAAAGAAACTTATTGAACACAGAAGTGATGGAAAAAACCAAAGTGTCTTATTTATCGTTTAAATATTTTTTTCCAAAACAATTATCACCTATCATGAGGAGGATTTTTTTTATAAAGAGTTGTAGAATAATGATTTCCTCATTTAAAAAATATATTATAAAGCTGCACAGTACATTATATATGTCTATGATATTTATGCATATGGTTGATTAATATTTAGATTTATAACATAAACCTCGACCCAAGTGTCCACACACAAAAACACACATATTTACACAAAATAAACGTCTTTGTTATATAAAAGACAAATTATTACGGCAATTCTGAGATGTGTAGTGGTACTTTACTGGTGATTTTGCAATGAAGTTATATTCTCTATTCAAATATTGTGTACAGACAATAGAAATAACTCTATGAATGATATTTTACCAAGCTGACTTGCATATCCAAACTATACAGTTGGAATCCTACATCGGGTTTCTTCTTTTTCTGTTAAATGAAAAGAAAATTCTAATTGTGTTCTTATTTCTATACTACACTGTCGTGAGAAACGTCTTAGATGTTAGTATATTTTAATACATAACGCTTCTTGGTCTGTCGGTATCCCTCCGCCTTCTCTCTTTTTCTATCTCTCTCTCTCTATATATATGTAATAAATGAAAAGGTATATTCTTAGTTTTTATAAAAAATAAAACAAGAATTATGCTTTGCAGATTACGTATTACATGTACAATTTTCCTGCAAACATGAGAAAATTGTCATAAATTGCTTCCTGCATTATTCACAGTAATTCATATACTCATGAATATGTTCGTTAGATATATATCAAAAATAAAATATCAGCCCACACATTAAGGTAGGAGCTCTTAACGTAAAAATCCTTATATATGTACATATAAATAAGTAGCAAGCCTTCCGAGGTTTCCTTGTCGTATAATATGATATTTTAATTCATACAAATTTTGTGTTTATTTTTATAGACCCAATTGTCTGTCGATTATATTTTACTCAATAAATTATAGTGGTTTCAAAGGTTTTTAAAAGAATAGTTAAGTGCCCTCAGCACGAATTGATACAAAAATATTGAAACTCCAGCTTTTGTACCTATCGTTTGAGCTATGAACAGAGGAATAAGAAATAATAAATAAAATGCATATTTGCACCTAAGTATGCGAGAACGTTTAATCCTCTTATGCCAACCAAGCTGCATTTTGTTTTCAATTTGATCCCTTAGCAATAGTATTGCCGCTTATAACCAGATCGAATTTATTCCAAAGATATAAATATCCTATATACTTTCAAGTGTCTAGATCAGAAGTTGGCAGAGTAGTTTGGTAGCGACTGTTCTTTACACGGACAATAAGAATATATATATATGTGTGTGTGTGCGCGCACGTGTATGTATGTCACAATTAAAGACTGTAACTTATAATTTACAAGAATTTATTTTAAGGAAGAATACTCAAAAAGAAGTACTCGCAGAGAAAAACATTCTTTGAAACTCCGAATATTAAAAAATTCTTACTTTTTGTGTATCATGTCGAACAATTATAGTCTATAAATGATAATTTACATTATTATAAAGTATTTTTATGACAAACAATTTCCTATTTTGAATGTAATCAGTTTTTATTTTTTTGGGGGGGGTCTATATAAACATAATTATGTATATTCGCTTCACGTTTACTGTAGCGTTTGGCTTGTACACTTCTTTATTTATTTATATATATATATATATATATATATATATATATATATATATATATATATATATATATATATATATATAACAGTGCACAGCACAATTATTTTACCTGGTTCTATGACCGTGTGTCTCGGAGGAGATTTACTGAAAACAAACGGGTGCACACAGCCATAGTGAGTTTTGTAAAAAAGATTAAACATTATTCAATATTTTAATGAATTGAAAGTTTTGTGAAATATAATGCGATTAAAACCTGATTAAATGCAAAAATATAACTTTAGAACTCAAACTACGCTTAGAAACATTACTCTCTTCCATGTCCCAAAGGAATTATTTTCACTTGTATATCGTTTATAGTTGATTTTATTTCCTGAATTTCTTGTATTCGATAAATATGGGACAAATGGAAGGTATTCATTCATATTACTTTGTGAGAAAATATGTCTAACATATTGCTACATTTTCTACGTCTTGCAACAGAGGCAAGTCGTTATACAACATGAAATATTTGTGGAATATTATGAAGATATACGCACACATTCTAGAAACAAATACAAAGACGCAGCTTATATTAACTTTTTTTGCAGACTGTGAGAATGACTCGACGTTGTTCAGGATTATATGAGGATCAACGGATTTCGACACTTTCAATTTTTGCTATCGAAATCGGTGATTGCTTGCTCAAGTCGGAGATACACCACAATGCACTGATATGACTTCTCGCAATGACTTTGTCCACAATACATTGTAGTCTACATTACACTGTAGAGAACTTGATTTTATAAAATTATTTTAAATAATGATGTGAACTAAATTTAAAAATTCGAAAGTTAACTACGATGGTTTAATTGGGCTCTTAGCAGAAACATTTATATCGAAGACGCCATGTCTCATCGAGGAATCTACTGTAAATTTTATACGCCGAATCAATCTACTTTCGCAATGATAAAACTTGTACAATTCAGTTATGATGTTAAGTATAATCAGAATGTTAACTTTGTTCAAAATCGTCCCTGCTTTAATTTAATTTAACACGTATCTAAGAACACTCCCAGACACAAATTGGGTTTGTGTAAAATTTCAAATAAATGTGCTCATCCGTTTAAGAGTCTATAGGGAACGGAATCACACACATGCACACAGACAAATTGCTTGTTATATAAGTAGTGATTTTTAATTAGCATATATTAAATATAAATCGTATTTAACCATTATCCTCGAATGGCCTATGGGCCTTGATAAGTGGTGATTCCTTTATAAAACTGAATATGCGCATAAAACGGAAAACAAATGGTCAGAAATGTCATTTATACATTTTTAGGATTTAAACAATCATTTGTGCCAAACATATGTTACATTACGTGGCGCAGTTGATAGAGACATTGAATCTCTACGGTTCCAGATAAGCATTGTCTGAAGATAGCCGTTTCGATTCTACCCATAGCCAGATAAATGCTTACTTGGCCAGAAACCTGGTGAGACGGCAACAACTACGGATGGAAGCGATTGCTGAGAATGCAGTTTGGAGATTCGAAGTTCCTATCTTTCGCGATTACCACCTGACGAAGGCCAGAGGAATAGTTGGTTGAAACGTTGTGAAACAACAACTAATGAAGATGAGAATAATAGTACGTAATAAATAAATTAATATACGTTACATTATTTCATAATCAGCTTACTACTCTAGATTAGTCAAACGAAATAGTGTAGAATTATCTGATAAGGTTAGTTATTTTTAGTCTAGGTGACAAAATGAACAAACTAATATTAAGTTAAGGCAATTCTGTGTTGAACACAAGTTGCCAACTACCACTCCTTTTCATAAAGATGGGATCGCCGATCCACGAAAATGCACAGCCAATATAGAAACATTTTAGCTGATTTTAAGTTACATCGAACGTGAAACTCGTATTAAAAGATACTGTCTTTGTTGCCAGGATGCGTTCCTTCCAAGCTTGTCGAATGAGATCATATACAACGTTTGAGTTACATGTTCACATAATGTAAACAGGTTACGAACCTATACAAGCGATTCGAATATATACGTGAAATTCGTAAAATATGTTATTTATTGTTTAAAGCTGAATATTGCTAGGTTATCATTCGAACTGGACTTAATAGAATGGAAATATATTTCGAATACACTTGCATTAATTTAGAGATATACACTGTATTCTGAATCCTACAATAATTAGAATTTGAACATATGTAACGATTGAACTTCTACCGTTTCAACTAATCTAACATGAATAAACTAAGTATCAAAAATGCGTATATTAACGTAGTCTAATATTTACGAATTTTAATAAGATTCTTAACGAAATGTGAACTTATACAGGTGCTGTTTTCTATTGTAGAAGAAGAGATTTCGTCAATTTAACAATTAACTCTAGATAGGCTATTAAAATAGATTTTAAAAATGTAATACTTCCGACTTACTTTCTTACGCACACACACACACACACACACACACACACACACACATGTGTGTGTGTGTGTGTGTGTGTGTGCGCGCACGTGTGTTTCAGGTGTGTATTTGTATGCGTTTTATTTCCTATAATATCCACCATAAATAAGCTGCACATTTGATCTCTATAAGTCGTGCAATAAAAAATTAAAATAATATAGAAAATTGAATTAATTTTTCAGAAGAAACGTTTTTCAATGTATATTATGTGTTTATGATTTGGTGTTAATGATTTTTGTAATCATATACTGCTGCCAGTAATGGTGCTAAATATCTAAATGTATCGCAAACGATAGTTTATCTCATTTTTATATTTATTAAATAAAAATGAAAAAGTTATAGTTATAGAAAGTAAAAAAAAATCAAATGAGCATAAGATGATTACTTTCTGTGAGTAAATGTACACCTCAGCTAACAACGTTATGCTTGATTGCTGGTAATTTGTATTACAAAACAAATTCTAAAAAAATATGACTTATCCAAATATATACGTATTTCTCTAACATTGCGTGTTCTTTTAGATATTTATTCATGAAAATTTGGATTCCAGTTTTTTGCATTTTCATTATATAATAAAACTATACAGAACATTTTACATTTTCGTAAGTCTTTAAATGTTTTCGATAATTCTACTGACAATATGGACAGTAACATTTGCATTATATCTATCATGATTCCTCTTATTTTTTTCACAATTAAATGGTTTCGGAATTATTCCGAAAACACTTATTTTCTACAAAATTTATGACATCCTTTTCTTGAATAAAGACAACATTAACAGATATTAAAGCTTTGATTGTCACTTTTACCAGGAGTAATCGCTCTGTTAAAAATGCGTCTTTCGAAATGCATTTCATGTTTACGTCCGAGCTGTGTTTGCTGTGATAGGACAGTTGTTTGAATTTTTTAAAAAAATGCGTATGAAATACGTTTATAATCCAAATTTGTTTACACGTGCGCCAAGCATATTCTTCCAAGATTTCAAAATAACACCGCAGATGAATAAAAGCTGGATTTTTACTGATGTTTTTGTTTCTTAAATTTAACATTATGACAGGGAAAAATGTACTAAATTCTGAGGATAGAGTCTATCTCCGAAATATTCATTTTAAACAAAAATATTTTAATTTCATAATATTGTGTTGTAATTTTGTATATAAACGTATTTCATACGGATTTTTGTTTATTAATTGTTAATCAGTGTACTAAATTCACACGCTAAATATGATAAAATGTTATAGTAATTAAGTATGCTCATTAATGATTCCCTCAGACAAAGTATGTGTGTTGTCTTAAAAAGTTATTTCATGGAAATTGCGAAACCTATTTCATTTTAAATAATTAAAGATTAATAATTAAACTTTCTCGACATTATAAGGTTAAAAGTGATATCTCTCCCTGTGGTTTTAAAGAACCCTCAGACACTAAAATAAACATTATTATATACTGCCATATATTAATTCTATTTTCTTTTGTGCACTTATTGTAGGTCATGCGGTTTGTAAATATATTCGTACTGTTTATTTTATACCTAGATATAAAAATAACTATATTTCTACGAAAAGCTAGCAGACATGCATAATGGATATATTTATTCTTTTGTAAAAATGGATCATCCTTACATTGAATATACTGGAAAGTTTGAAAATATTTTACATCTGTAACAAAATCTGTACATGTTATCGTAATTAATAGAATATATATAATTCAAACACGGTACTGTTTGAATATGTTGTTTGGTGTTAGGTTTACTAATTTAAACTTGCTTTAAAGCTTCACCGCTCACTCAATTTGTGACCAAATAGTAAACAATTTTTACAGTTCATGGGTCACCTTCTCAGCTATATTTTGAAAGAAAAGGGTCAATTTTTGTTCAATAAACAAAAGTTATAAAATTACTGTGCTCAACGGTTCTCAGAAAATGTAACGAACGTAGCGACGTGTTTTTCTTATTTGCTGTTGGTTGCAATAGCAACTTTTCCAACATTCACGTTTTATAGATACGATTTCCTCCGCAAGACGATTTCTTGGGATTGATTGTTGGTTAACATAAAAAAAAACTTTTCCGACATTCAGTCAGAGTAGCTTCTTGTGATTCAAGCCACTACTGGTATTCTGATAAAGTCAACTAGAAAAGCTTCTTGTTTTTCAAGCCCCAATTGGTCTTCTGATGAACATTTAACCAGAGTAGTTTCTTGTGTTTCAATCCCCGACTGGTCTTCAGATAAACATTCACCAAGAGGAGCTTCCTCTGTTTAAAAGGACGGATTAGTCTCCAGATGAACATTCAGCCATAGGAGCTTTTTGGTATAAGCTCCGACTGGTCTTCTGATATACACTGAGGCAGAAGAGCTTCTTGTGTTTAAAATCCCGACGAATCTTCCGATGAAAATTCAGCTACAGGAGCTTCATTGTATTTAAAGCCCGACCGTCCTGCTGTTGAAAATATAAAATAGTGTTATCATCGCAATCATCAGTGCAATATATATTATATTATATTAATATATATATATATATATATATATATATATATTATAAATACGTTTTTCTTTGTTTCGTTGTATGTACTTATATATTTATATAATAATCATTTTTTAGACCTACATACACTAGTTTTTCATGCTTACGCAATGATCAGTGTAGGTAACAATTCCTTCCTGTAATATAAGATGATTTTGAAGACAAGGAAAATCCTGGTATAAAATGGATTACATAAAAAATGCGAGCATGAGAAGTAATATGTCTAGGATTAACCTTAGAAAGATAAAAGGATTAGTTATTAAAACTGGAAACGAAAAAGATATTCTAGTAAAAAATATAAATGATCAACTTATAATATTGCAACATTAATTTTTGTACAGAATTCAATTTAACATTATATAATCAATTCTTAATACTTTAACATTTTAAGTTATGAATTTAATATATTTTTACTAGAATATATTTTGCTTTCCTGTTCCAGTTTTAACTAGTCTTTTTACTATTCAAAGTTTAATTTAACCATATTATTTTACTGCTCGCATTTTTCTATGTAATATATATATATATATTATTATTAGTATTATTATTAATATTATTATTATTATTATGTATCCACAATTTAATTATTACAGCTTAATATTTTCAGAAAAACACTTAAAGTATTGGACAAGTCATCAATTTAAATTTACGATGAATTATTATTAACGAATAGTTCAGAAATATTTAAGAAAGGAACATATTTTATAAAAGCAACATTTAAAATATATCCTTACATTTATTTACAAAATAATTTATATTCTAAGATATCGATTAGATTCACTTGAAGATATCTATTTTCATAGCAGTTAAATGAACATAATTAAAATCAGAACTTAAATATTCGCATATGATTTCTAAATTATACAACTATGGTTTATCGCGTTTTTAAGATAACGGTGTTGCATTAATATCATAAATAAACGTTTCCACCAGATTTGCATCATTTGAAACGTGTAATTATCCAATAAATAACTAGAAATAAATCGATATAGGCTAATTTTAAGGAATGTGTCTGTTTGTGTTCTTTTCACAGGGGATTCGGGTCACATCGGGCCACCAGGCCCCGTTGGTCCCAAGGGAGATGTGGGAATTATGGGAAGACCTGGGATTCCAGGAAAGCCAGGCAAAGACGGTCACCCCGGACCAACAGGTAATAGAACTATCTTAGAATCTTTTTTTATCACCTGTCACAGTATTTCAATTACCCATATTCTTATTTATTTCTCTCTTTTCTTCCTTGAAAGTTTAACGTTTTGTTTATTAATGCTTCTATTTTCTTGTACGTCAATTTTTAATGGAGACACTTGTAAGCATATTTACTTTCATGTGAGATTAGATGTAGAACGGTAACCGGAAATTATCATAATGGGCTTCCGGTGTGGTAATGGAAAATATTGTGATATTTGTTGATATGAAAAAGATTCTTCTGAAATGTGTTTGTATTACTGGTTGATGATATCATCTGCTGTTAATGACTCATACATAACCCTATGTTGTAGTTCATTTATGTTGCCACTCGTCCATTACATTATCCTCATCTGTGTGTGATATTCTCATCTCAATACCATTTCTTTCACGTTGTTCAAAGCATATATATTTGCTTTTATGTTTTTTCTTCCTTTCATTATTTCCCTGTCTATTACTTTTTGTCTTTCCATTCTTTCTTGGACTTACTGCTATACCCATGTTTCTTCTAACATTGTCAACTTCTTCTCACTCACTCGCATACTGATCATATTTTACTCATCCTTCTGTGTGTTCCCTGTTTTCGCTGAACTAATTCAAAACCCTCTTCTTAGTTTCGTTGCATTGAAATCTAACAATAACTAACCTCTATATCCGTATGTATTTGATTAATACATACCCCATAACATTATTGTATATGTTGGCAAAAACGAATAAAAACTACTAGTATAGTAGTATGTAGTTATATTATGCTAATGTACCTCTAGGATATCTTGCTTAATCAGTTAGATAATGTGTACATGAGAATCGCGTAAATGATTAAGAAATAACTAAAAGGTTTAATTGACAAGTCATAATATTAAAGTTTCGTTTTGTTTAGAACTTTGAGAAGTTGAGCAATTAAAACTACTTCGCTTATATTTGGATTTCATTCTCACAATTTGTCGGCCGAAGTAATCTCTGACCTATTTTCATACGTTGAAATCTGGAATCTCTCATAAAATTTACTGGGATAGCGTTTTATCATTTCATAAACAATGATCATGTAGAAATCTTAATTACTGCTTGTAATATGTTGAGTATTTAAAATTACTTTTTACTTAAAATTCAATCTTCCGCCTCCAGAATATGTTCAGCACTTGTTAATAACGTCGTCTGTTGAACCATCAGTAAAAATAAATAGTTCGATTGCTCTCATATATATATATATATATATATATATATATATATATATATATATATATATATATATATATATATATATATATATATATATATATATTAGTGTTGGGACGAGTCCAATATTTTCCCGATTCCGATACAATTACCGACTCCGTACTAAATTCCCGATTCCAATACAATTACTGATTCCGATTCTCTATAAATCTCTAAATATGTAACTATAGAGTGGTAATTTGGCCAATTTCTGTATAAAAAACACGTTAAATATGCATACATTTTCATCAACCTTAAATTACACGGGTGGACGATTATCGATAGACTTTTGCTTTACTGGTATTTTAAATCAATAAATAGTTATTATTTTATCATGATTTCTAGCAACGTAAGATTTTGCTTTTAACAACATCAAATAAAAAAAGACAAAAGAATCGTTTGATATTGGAAAACAGACATCATTTTTTTCGATTCAGATACTGATACTCCAAAATTTGTCGATTTTTCCGATTGCGATTAATCGTTCCAACACTTATATGTGTGTAGGGGGGTATATAAAAGGCAGTTGTCGGTGTTTTAATATAAGTATCTTTGTATGTAAAGCTAAAACTTTCAACCTACAAAAGAGCCAGCCAAAATATATGTATATTTTTGATCGGAATACTCCTGAATGAATAATATTTAAAAGTACAAACAATAATTTCCTGGAGATTAACTACGCCAGGTTTCATCAGGGGAGGTCGCTTATCAGCAATTTTCAATTAGTATATAAAGGAAACGCAAATGATATTTTGAACATGAAAACAAGAAAAACTAATGGGATAGAAGAAGGTAAATAGTGTGGGTGGGGGAAAGAGTTTGTGGAAAAAGGGAAAAGAATGGAAAGAAAGAAATATAGAGCAACGGATTACGAGACGTAGAGAGTAAGAGTTTAATATAAAGAGTCTACACAAACACACACACACTTATATCTCTCTTATTTTATAGCACCGGGTAGTCTTTATATATATATATATATATATATATATATATATATATATATATATATATTAGGTTGTCCGGAAAATAATGGCCAATTTTAGAGAAAAAGGATTTATTAATCAAATAGGTGACACTAGACATTGAAATTAGTCAAAGTATGATCCTTGAACAGCCATGCATTTTTGCCGTCTATCAACTAGATCATTTATGCCTCGTTGATAACAATTCTTTGGCTTAGATGCTAAGAAATCTTTGTAAAAATATTTAACCTCTGCATTAGATCTGAAAGTTTTGTTGCTTAAAAACGCGGCTAAATGCTTGAAAAAATAGTAGTCCATGGGTGAAAGATCTGGAGAATAAGGAGGATGTGGTAAAATTTCGTATCCCAAGTCTGTGAGTTTCTGCAGTGTCATTCTCGCAACACTTCAAAACGTTGAGCTTGTTGATTTTCATTGAGCTCATGTGGGACCCATTTGTCGAGCTTTTTACCTTGCCAATTTGCTTCAGATGGTCCGACACTGTTGAACTGCTAACACCAAGTTCCCGAGACAGTTCCCTGACACTTTGCCGTGGGTTTTGCTCAACAATGGCTCTCAAATTTTCATTGTCAAGATTAGATGGCCGTCCTCTACCTTCTTCATCTTTAAGGCTCTCATCACCACTACGAAACTTTTGAAACCACCTACGTACTGTTCTATCACTTGTGATGCCTTCTCCCCATGCCCTATTAATATTTGCAGTTGTTTGAGAAGCATTGTTACCAAGCTTAAACTCATGCAGGAAAAGTAATCGTAAGTCTTCTTTTCTCATATTCCAAATTATGGGCTCATTCACTCATAAAACGTGTTCTGAAGGAAAAAAGTAAGAAAATATTAAAGAGCACCTATAAATCAATAATCATGTTGATGTTTACCTGAAATATAATAAAAATCCTATGATAAAATCCAATTTCAAAACAGACTTCCTGAAATGGCCATTATTTTTCGGACAACCTTATATATATATATATATATATATATATATATATATATATATATTAAAATCTATATTTGCATTACATTAATTATAAAAACAGTCTTTGTAAAACAAAAATCCAAGTCAAACCCCAGGAACAATATCATTTGTCTTTAAAAAAATATGTGCGTCTTATTCGTGGATTCTAAACATATCGCTCGTTTTATAATTGTATTTGATTAAAGCTAATTTTAGAAAATAATGTATTGAAATATAACTAAAATATCTTTTTACTATGCCTGCTTAAGCAGTTTTTTACATATTTTGTCTCATTTAATCGTTTTATAATATATCTAAATTATTAAAAGATTAGAGAAGACGTATGCTATACTAAAAATGCAAAATAAAGCATTAAATATATGCATAAACGCACTTTTATTTGTATTTAATAAACTATGTATCACGTTGTTTAATATAAAAATAAAGTATAAATATTGAAGATTATTTTAATTCTTATTATATACTGTATATATATATATATATATATATCCTTTTGTGGGTATGTGCGTGTCTATATATATATATATATATATATATATATATATATATATATATATACACACACACAAGCGTGCATTCGTAAAAAATATATAGATTTAAATACATATTTATGTGCAGTAATATCTATATTTAAAGTAATTTTATTGACCCTAGGATGGACACAATCCTATCAGAATTTTATTAACCTTATTTTATCTCAAAACCAATTTCTATTCTAATGTTAGTCTCTTTTCTTTTTCGCTGGTTATATTTTATATCTTGGTTGCAATTATTGTATGTTCAAATTTCTACCTACTATATATATATAGCATCAAACTTGGCACTGATTCTCTTAGTAAGAATATTTGTAAACGTTATTCAGTTATAGATTTTTTAATAAAACACTCAGCAAAATATATTTGTCCCCCAAATTATAAAATATAAACAAGCAGAGCTTACAAATCAGATTTACACTCATGGTTTACAACATAATCTAGTGTGACGGACAGAAACGTTGAATAGACAGACTTTGGAGGAGGTCGGTATCGTGGATAGTTATGGTGTATACACGCAAAGTAGCATAGAAAAAATTGTATTTCCACCATTAACTGGACTATAGACTTAACATTTAAGGGTGTATTTTATCTAATTTAAATTAATAAAAGACAAACAGAAACAATCGTTTATTATATTTAGTATATTGATATATTAGGCTTGGTCTTATATATATATATATATATATATATATATATATATATATATATAGGTGTTGCAAATATTTATGTTAACTATAATAGTTTTGAATAACAAGCACGACTATGATTCGGATTTCCCTTGTAGTTATAAGTAGATAAGCTATTAAGCTTTTTATACGTGTTTTACAGATATTTAATCGTTTCTTCCGCTACATGCATTCAAATTTACTCGAGCCCTGCAAAGGTCTGTAATGAGCAGGGCTAGGACAACCGCATTGTTTTGACTGTTTAATGTGTATCTGTTGATATCTTATATGCTTTTATATAGAGGGATGTTGATCCCGGTTGATTAACTGTGTCTGTGTCGGATATATACTCGAAAGTCAAAACAATGAAAAGAATATGCTGTTGTCATAACTCGAGTAATGACTAATAATTGAGATATAAATATTTCTTTGTACATAACTCGCAGTAAAACAATAAGTATTGGCTAAAATCAAAGTTATTTTCTATTTTATATTGTATGTAAGAATGAAGAAGTTCAATCAGATAAACAAATATGAAATAAAGGAGGTCAATAGAGAAAGGTACAATTAATAATAATATATCTTGTATTTTTTATTATTAAATTATGATAAACCTGATCATATGTTACTGCGATAACATTATTCACTACTTAATTATTATGCCTACAGAAGATATACTTAATTGTCGACTAATATTTATGTATTTTCCAGTGTCAATAATCGAATAATGATTACATACAGTAACACATCAATAAGGTTGGACGTAATCTGAGCTCAGAGGATCTAATTTTTAGTGCATTCGTTCGGTAGTCAAATCAGACTAGTAAAGCGTTAAATTTTCAAAAACTTATCTCTACGTGGATATAATGTATAACATCATGTCTTTTAGTTATTCATGAAACATTCATCATCTTGTTCAAAAGTATTTTTCCAAATAAGTGTGTTTTCCTATGTCAAAAAAATATATTCATGATAAACAAAATATTACTGATATGCATGAGGAATATTCAACTGATTAGAAAACTCCAACTTTGTTGAAACAGTTAACTGCATCCGCCATTACTTTAATTCGTTGATGTTTGCTTGTCACTGTGTTCTAATATGTAAAAATATAAGTGTTATAACATGTGTATCATTGTGACCGTGTAAGTTAATACTCTGGTAAATTCCGAAGTATTAACTTTTACATATTCGTGATATATTGCATAACTTGTATATATTGGTGATATTTCATATATTATGAAAAATATTCTAAGAATGGGAAGACATTTGTAAATTAAAATTTGAAATGGACATTTAGAAAGTTTCTTTTAATACTTTTTAATTACTGGTAAATTAAAACCATTGCCATACATTATTCTATAACGTGGACTTCTGTGTTAAAGAAACATATATAAAGAAACGTATTTACAATCAAAACTGAATTGGAGTATGGGCATAATAATTATTTACTACTAACCTTGACGATAATATATTTGAATAAATTCAGACACAGAATAGTAATACCAGCTAAAATATATTTGTTAATCAGGCCAGAGTAATTACTTACTTTACTTGTAGATGTGTTGGTTCCTAAAAAGGCCGAATGCAATTAGAAAAGACAGAAGTTAACAAACGTATGTATTCAGATAAAATGCACACGTAATGATTATAGAAAGATTTTTTAGATTTGTTATAGCGTCTCAATATCTCATAATCAAACTATTCAGGCATGCAATAAAATGTAATGGAAGGATTTTAAAAATCGGCCCATCTGTTTTATTTAATCTACATAAATAAAACAGTAGATTTATGCGTATGTGTTTCTGTGTTAAATATGTAACGCTAAAGAGTTCAGCTACTAGTAATATAACACTAAAAGTATATAAATATTTTTGGCGGGGGATGAATTACACGTACAAAAATATGTAGACAAGTTGAAATGCAAATTGTTCATATTACTTGCCGACACATTTTTATTTGTTTTACACATGCGCAAATTCAATCATAGCTGAATGTGGCTTGAGTATAAATCATGCTTATCTATTTGACGGGTTAACTCAAATCGCAATGTACGCAATATGATGCTTAATTAGGGAAGGCGGCTTAACCATGAAATATTTTGGTTTTGATTCTAACTGATGACACTTATTCAGTTTTGTAATGTTTGAAATCAGTAACATATATATATATATGGAGTCTGCTGTGCAGTAATAAAAACTAAATATGCATGAATTAAAATATATTTAAGCGTAGTTTTTCAATCAGGCAAGTTTAAAAATATCATTTCTATATTTGTTATATACTGTTCGTTAATATATCGACATTAAACATGTGCTTTCAGCATCTTACATTTATATATTAGACACGCTTTAAAGATTTTACAATTTAGTAACCGTGTCAAATATATTCATTGTAATTAATGCATTTATCGGTGTTTTGTGTGTATAGATATTTCGTTGAATCTAACAATCCCACACGATGTACACATTGTATAGAATATTATTCTTTTGACGTCAGACAACTTATATACACATGTATAAAAACAATATAGACGCGTATATGTTTTTCTTCTATTCTAATGTCTGTATAAAGTTTGTGGTTATAAATCATGTGTTATCACGGCTGTGTTCGCATGGAAATTTGAATTTCAATTGATAAGAAAACATGTCTAACTTCAGTTGATATTCTTTTTTCAAATCTCCCCGAGGATGCAACTTCTTATGGCAGTTATGGTATAAGGATATCAAATATTCAAACGTACTTAAAAACAATGGACTTTATATAATATTAAAAACAAATCAATTGACATATTCTTTTGTGATATCTAAAACTAAAGACAAATCAAAATAAGAAAATCATAACCCAAGCAAATTAAGATTTGACATCTGAAGTTAAAATCAGATTAATTTGCTTAAATGAAAAATTATTGAAAACGTTACGAAAATTTAGAATTGTCTAAACTAAAAACAGATAAAATATACGGAACGTGACCAATTCTATTGTTTGTTGTAAATATATGAGTGTATAATGCTGAACGTCTTATGTCATCTTATTAGTGCATAGATATTGTATCAACATGTTTTAGATAGTGAAACGAAGGACGGATAATGTAAATACATTAACTGAAAAGTATTAAAAATACACGAATTGAAAAAAAATACGAAGAATCCGCTTTACATGAAAGAAACCAATTTGAATTTTGTAAAATATATTCTTTCATGTAGATGCACCCTATAACTTTAGCGTACATAATGGTATAATCGGGAAATGAATAAGCCTCGGGATACGGCATCAAAGCTCAGAAACAAAATACGGTACAGTATACAATATACATGTATAGAAACAAATAACATTGTAAATAACACCGTAACGCGGGAAAATGCCGTAATCAGGGGGTCAAAAACATCGTATTCCACATTGTAACCTGAAGAAAACCGTATCCTTGACCACCGTATCCAGGGATTCTATTGTATATTTATTTAGGAAACATGTTTCTTGTAATGTGTAAAATAGAACTGGTTAAGAAATCGCAATGCCTATCTATTTCTCCAGACTGCATTCAATACTGCTACCGAATAAATCATTTCTGTTATATTTGGTCAAGTCGAATTTGTCCTTATTTTATTAACCGATATATCACTTTAGAGGTAAAGGTTGCATGTAGATTTTCGTTTCCTATGCGCTTTTGTGTGGATTTTGCTGCGTGATTTCAGAAATACCAAATTTGTACGGTCAATTAAAGAAATATTCTATATAATATATGATCGACCGTTTTCCTTTTTCTTCCTCCCTTCAGCGGGGTAAAAAAGGTTACTACTTTTCATGCTCGTAAAGCCACATCCTTCAACTAGTACAGCATAACTACGCGTAACTATTTTTAGTCGTTTTAACCCGTGTGCTACATAGGGTCACATTTAGTAATAAAACTACTAGCAATTGATTTGCTATAAAAAAATAATAATTTTAATATGTAATTATTGTGAACACTAAAACGGTCGTTTTGATAAATTCATGAGACATAGACTAATATAAACCATAAAGTTCGTCATTTAAAATATAACACATGCAGTTTTATGTACGTTGAATGAGAAGATGCGTAAATCGATTTTCAGTATATACTAAAAGGTGGAGATTATTATCACAGCTATGTTAAAAAGTCAACTCTTGCTAACAAAAAAAAACTAGTTTAACAGTGATGACGTTTTAACGGACAATCCTTATCTGACAGGTTCCAATACAAATTTACCCGACTAAATTAATCGTAATTAAGCATGCAAGTTTTCACATAGAAGAAAAAATCATCAATATAAAGGTTTCAGTGTACACTATGACAATAAATTATATATCCTCATATTAATAAACATTGCAAATAAACAGGTACTTTTTTTACAAAAGATTCGCCACGATTAGCCTCCGGCCTTTGAAAAGCCCGGAGGCCAATCGAAGATAATGGTTATAAGTGTACGGTAGTCGTTAAAACAACAGCTTTGTACTTGTTAGTAGTGGAGATTTTGCACGATGTGATTATTTGAGGAACGATTAAACAACTTGTTTATGTTGGACGTGTAGACGACCATCTTGTAGTCAGCTGGAGAGCATGCCAGCAGAAAGTAGTTCCATAGACGGGCAATTCTAGGAAATAAGCTTTGTTAATGGAATCCAGGTTTAGGTTCACGAGCAGATAGAATGGGAGGGCCTTTTTAATAATTATCCGTGTTTAATACTTATTTAAATGTAATTTATTAATTCCGAAATAGCACAAACTTATACGTGCGTTATAATGTTGTAGTCTTAATAGCTGCGTGTATCTATGCATATTAAAAAGATTTTACACCAACTAAAAGCTATTTATTCTGCTTACATTATGTTTTCACATGATTAATATACAAAATTACTATAAATTAATGCATTTTTTTTAATTTTTACATGGAATTATCTAAAATTCTTCAGAGAACAACACTTCTCACAAAATTTAATAACCTTGATTTGTACTCATTGTTTTTTTACTTTTTTTAAATTTCTTATGGTACAATACGAATTGTTATTGAGCGATTATGGGCTACTGTATTATAACAATATTTTTTTATTTAAAATAAAATCTGGTTGTAGAATTGAACAGTTATGGTTTAATATTCCGTTAAATTTCTCAAAAGAGAAACTGCACTAAGAGAATTTCAATGTCTACTGTCCGAGGAAAGAAACGTAAGAATATAACATCTTCCGCATCGCTGGACTTATACAATAACATTTGGAGCATTATAATGTAATCGGAAGGATCTGGTGTATAAGTTCATTGCTGGTGAATTTTCTTAATGATGAAATTTAATGCTAATTATTGTTCAAAATTAACCCTCCCAAAACTACATTTAGAGTTGAAAACCTGTCTAACATACTTTTTCCGGGATTCTGGAATAAGAGCAGCAATTTCAGAATGTAGAAAAAATTGCTATAGTACAGGAAAAATGTATATACAAATATTTTTGGAAAACACAAAGCAAACTATAATTTTCAATTCTTTTTTTTATAATATAGGTATTTTCCTTTATAAACAACACTACCCTTGGAAGGTTCAGTAATAGGTTATATGTATTAAATTTAGAAAATTCTTAAACGGAGCTGTTAGAACAATCAAAGTTTTCAATAAAGCTTACAGAGATTGTTTTTTGGATTGGATGATCTGTATTGTTTTCTACGTAGTCTGCAACTATACAATAAACATAACATAAGATTAATAGCTTGTGCATAAAATCAGTGTGTATACATAATAGTGAAGGTTCGGCACAGAACACAGGCGGAAATGGCATAGAAGCGAATTTTACTCCATTGCTTGGCGGTTTCACACCTTGCACATTTTTGTGTGACATACAAAGACGGCCAAAAGATATGCATCCTGATTTTGACTTAATTACAACTTGAGATCTATTAGTTTGGACTAGGACTAATTTTACTAGGTTTAAGAAATGGCCGCCATTGCTGACCCTGTCAGTAACCAGAGTAATAGACGCAAAAGTTTGTAAACTACAGTGTTGAAACAATGTTTAATATAAAGACATGTTGTGTCGCTGCTTTTAAACGAGTTCTTGTTTTTTTCAATCAAAAAAAATATTTTCTTCTTTGATGAACTAATGAAAAGTTTCAGATAGTTGACTGGTTAATGCCATTCAATGAAACACGTGCAAAAACGCAGTGATTTAAACAATATGTGAATTAAGTATATATATATATATATATTCCTCTGATTTTGAAATGTTTAATAAACTTATATACGCTTTGAAGGTGTAAAACCATTTTATTTGAGCGTAACAAACCGTTGCGATTTTAATATAACCTTATTGAATATATATTATAAACGTATATTAGTTTTAAGTAAAGCGCGCGCGCACCCCTCCACACACACACATATATATATTCAACGATTTACGATGTCATCTATAACACAAATCTCACCTGTCTGTATATATATGCATGTATGTCTGTATGTCTACCTAAAATTTTCGACAGAGGCGACGAATTTTTACGAGATAGATCATAGATATCGTTTTGAAGCTCGCCCCTCTGGACGACAGCTATCGAAAAATTGGATAAACCCATTAATTCTGTCACTCTCAACTGTGCACTTTTCTACACTTTTTTCGGCGATATTTTCGAGAGCCACCCCCCTCTTTTCGATTGACTAGCCTTAATTTTAACCTTTGCTACTTCTAGTTTGGCGATAGACGCAAAGCCGACACGTTTTGTTTTTTTTTTTAATTATTTTTAACGTTATTTTCCTCCTTAGCGGTACGGGTTCGAGCCTCCCTGCCTACTACCACTTTTTTTCATCATTCATCTCCTTGTCAATTTTATGCAATTTGCATCTTACCGCCACCTTTTTAATATTTTTTTAAATTTTATTTGACTTCCCTGACATTATTGATAAGTATTGTGCATGGTAATAAAAACTCAGAACAGCAGCATTCGAGTATTTCATTTGTGTATTTGGAAAGAGGCATAAAGTTTGTATTTTTAGTTCATTGGGTACAGTTAAGTTATATTTCATTTTAATTAGTGACTGTTTGATATTTCTATGATGCACGAAAGATTTATCTCAAAATAAAATCCCTAGACATTAATTATTTCAAAAGATAAATTCTAACCGATGAGAAAACGCATCACCGAACTTAACGATATAATTAAAATAAAACTGATTATAAAAAATACAAATACCTGGCAAAAGTCAAGAAAATATGTAATTTCTCTGAGAAGTGAAATCTAAATGAAATTCCGCAGTTGTTAGATTATGGCATTCAAATATAACCCTCGATATTCTACTGAATAATGTATTTAGATTATTTGTCTTCCTATTCCCATACTGCATGTAATTTCTACAAAGTTTCTGCGGGCCTAACCTCAGACATTCTGTGGCTGCTTTTTCTCAGATTTTTTTTTTGTTTTTTGTTAGAGAATTCTAAATCGAAACCAATTGAATCAAATTTTTTGACAGTGTTCGTCTATGAATAAGTTTAATACTTTACTTGTTATTATATTTTACTAGTAGCCGTAAAGATTATTGTAGGTTCATTTTACAAATACTGACACTTAAAATTCATTATATCCTAGCACGTTATCTTTTTGTGTGTCTGTGCGAGATAGGTTGAGGTTGTATCGGTCGTCATATTGTGAGATTATAAAAACTGAAAGTATCCTGATAATCAAAATAATACATATTATCACTTCTTAATTCAATAACTCCAAATCTAAATATGTTCCTCAAAGTGAAGTCACGGTATGTGTTATATATTAATTAGTGGGTGCTATAGATGTAGATGGCATGTCGATCGATACTGATCGATTGATTAGAGAATAGTTCCAGATTCCAGTTTTCAATGATAACTATGGCTGATAAAAGTTAGAAATTGTTAAATTTATATCAATAGATGTCGTATAGCTAATGTTAATTACATAGATATTAAATTCATTGTAATTTTAAGTAAAGCTGTTTGCTTTTCTTACTCTAAATTAAACAAAATATAGACAGCATTTAAATATTTATGCCTGACATTATTATTTATAAATACATAATGAATAGTTAATTAGGTCAAAACAAATTTTGTATATATATATATATATATATATATATATATATATATATATATAATGTATATACATATATATATATGCATGCATTACTATACGACCAGATTTATATGTCTAGAATTAAAATGGTTTTAATTGTATATATAGAGAGGGAGAGAGAGAGAGAGCTTTATTTGTTTTTGAATAATAAATATACAAAATTGTCTCATTATCTATTACCATTGGATTCCTGAAATAATGAGGAAAATAGATTAATGCTACAGTATACAAACTCTTCGAAAATGAATTAAAAATGTTTTATAGTCATATTACAGCGTAAAGCATTTAAGTAATCCATTTTCAAAATTATGTGAATTCAATAAATTCCCGAGCTGTTTTCATTGTTGAAACTATGTATAAAGATCTAAATACTAAATCTACGAATTTCAGATATTTTCAAATCATCAAAAATGTGCAAATACAATATTCATATTAGCTTATTTTGAATAGCGTGACTAGAACCATGTTTTAAATAACACCAATGAATGTTATAGTGTATTTTTACATCTATGATTTACAAGGTTTTTTGTGATTTTGCTTAGTAGCCTCATTATTTGGTATACTTTTCATTAAATCTATTATAAGTGTATTCGTTATCACTTGCCTATTTTTTGCACATACAATGGCATGTGTATTAATACTAATACTGCATTGATACTGTTTTTTTTATGTGCGTTAATGTTTGATAACTTTAAGTGCTATTATCCCTCGCGATTGTTCAAAAGTCCGCTGTAATAATATTTCAGCTATTACAATGGTTTAGAATCATGTATTTTATGTTTTACTAGATGTATTTAACACGCCTGCATTACGGAATACGTAGTGTTATGATTTATATGAAATTTATTTTATTTCGGTTCTAGGTCAAATTTGACACGGTCAGAGGGCTACGACAAGAAACATAACTGAATGTGTTTTTATTGGTTCATTTTAGCAGGTGTCAAACGGTTGCTTCCTCATTAAACGATACCTATTACATTACCTTTCCCACTTGACGCTCTTCTCTAATACTATTTGGTCTCTTCCCTTCTCATTTTTTGTATGTTACATTTTTAATACTGCCATATTTTTTATTCAAAAGCTTTAATTAGAGCTGCACTGAAAATGAACATTTTTTAAGACTGCTTTACATATACACATAATTCAAAATTAGCATATGTAACTACGCCCTGTTACGTAGACTATGGAAATTGTGGTACTTTGTAACTTAGTAATTACATATAACTATTATAAGCGGGAGAGAAGTGAAAATAGAAATCAGCGCAAATGTTCAACCCAATGCTGATGCATAAATAAATAGATTTCCCTGAATTGCAAACGTATTTGGAATGTAAATTAAACAAATATCATTAGCATTAGAGAATTATTTTTTCCGATCCTGGAAAAGTAGCAAACAAATTAATATAAGAACTATTTGACGAACAAAATAAATATTTCTCGCAATTGAATTACACTTTTAACTTATTAGTTATCCGTATTTGGAAGTATACCAATATTTTTGTCCCATCACTTTCAACTATGTATGTTTATGTTATCAAATGATATGCATGTACAATAAAGTAGAGAGAATTTTCCTGTCGACAGTTTACAATAATTAGTGTAGGCGTTAATACGTTTACATGCTAATATATACATATATAACTACATCTAACTTATTTTGTATAATTTGGATTACTCGGACAATTGTCTTCATCTGAAGTGTTATCTGCGCATCGTCCTGGTCGGAGTAACTTCTGATAGTTTTCATATGTAACAGTCACAATGCTTGACATAGGAGAAAGGTGGGTTAACTAATTACTCCGGGGTTTCGTATTTTTGGATCTCGTGGAAAATGAACTAAAATATAAAGTCAATAAAATTATCAAGCAAAACGCTAGGGAGTATTATTTATGAATTATTTATGATGAAAATTTTAATTAAATTAATAAGACAATGGTATGTTTTTCAAAAGCATAATTTACGGAAACAAGGAATTGGTGAAAGATAACGTTAAATAACAATGTGTCTCGTATTGTCACTTTTTTGTCGAGATTTAGTTATTTTTTATTTAAAAAATAATTACTTAGTGGCCGATATGAGATAAAAAGGAAAGGAAAGAAAAAAAGAACGTTCCTTCCTATTTTATCTCATCTACAGCTGATTCCATTTGGCTATCTTCATTTCTTCCTTACATCGTCTTCTTGTTATCCCTCATCATTGATTTCGCTTTTCGAACTTTGTTCACATGTTCACAATTTTGCTTGCATTGTGTTCATTTAATAACGGCATGATTTGTATTTATTAAGAAACTAACGACAATTATCCTCCTTTCTGATAGTTGCTTTATTTAACGTAACTATTTTCACGCAATTTGAATAAAAAAAAGGAAATCAAATAAACATCGCTGCAAAAAAGTACGTTTTATGTAGTGAGATGGGAATGACGGCAATGCAGCGAGTTAGATACAATACATTATTTTATATATATTGTCAGTAAATTCTCATCAACACAATTCTGATTTATTACATCAGTGTTGGTACTTTTCATTATATTAATAGAGTTCGCGAATTTGCGAGTTAATTTATAGGTATTTTCGGTTGTATTGTGGATTAGAAGCACCATATACGGACGAAGAAAAAGTTCATATCTATACGCTAGAAATTTTAATCTGAGATTGTAAAACTAGATCGCCGGATCATATATATATATATATATATATATATATATATATATATATATAAGTAAATTCGAAAGGCATTGTATATTTGGCAATATAGTTTACTTGGGTGTGTATTACTGCACACATAGATTCGAAAAAGTTGTCAAAAACAAATATATAACAAATAAATGTTATCAAAGGCAAGATAAATTACTTTTCTACCAAACTGTATATAATTTTCGTGTTTTTATTCAATTTAACATGTTTATTCAGCTCGAAAAGCATACAGTGTTTACCGATGTATTGTAAAATTCAAAATGGCGCCCGACTCTCCCTTTAACACGGTAAGTTCGGGAAAAGGTATTATAAATAATAAACTAGACAAAATACTATTAAAAAACTACCGAATATATGTCTAGTTATGTCACGGTAACATATATTGAGCGAATTTCTAACAGTATTGTGTTTAGTTTATTATTTATTACACCTTTTTCCGAACTTACCGTGTTAAAGAGAGAGTCGGCCGCCATTTTGAATTTTAGAATATATCGGTAAACACTGTATGCTTTTTGAGCTGAATAAACATGTTACATTGAATAAAAACACGAAAATTTTATCCAGTTAGGTAGAAAAGTAATTTATCTTGCCTTTAATAACATTTATGTGTTATATATTTGTTTTTTGACAACTTTTTCGAATCTATGTGTACAGTAATACAAATCCGTTTTCTTTTCTAAATTTAATCGAGCACGTTAAAACTACCTGTACATTCAGCAATAAGTATCTAATAATTTCGTCTTGAAATCACACTTCAATTTAAACGATCCGATTTCTGACTAAATGATCTAGAAGAGTTCTTAGACGATATCGAACAAGTAATATGATATGTGATTCTTATTTAGGAAATAGTAAATTATGCTTGTTGAGAAATCTCGGTCACCTTCGGAACGTTGCAATTCCTTCGCCGTCTATAAATCTAATCGAGTGTACATCACAAAAGAGGTGTATGCTGTTTAAGTAATATATATTATTGACTATTCGGTCCTATGCACTGTCTTTTTTTTTTTTTTTTTTTTTTTAAACGAGAAACGTTGCTGCCTTTTTTTTTTTTTTTTTTTGCTCATGGAACTATAATTACAAGACTTCTTTTGGGATATAATTTAAACGATTGTAGTACCATATTTTTGCAAAACATCACTTGGATACCTTTACTAAGCTAGAATAAAACAAACAGAGTAGAGTGCATTAAACACCCGTAGTATAAGCACAATACTAAATACCGACGCGATCATCACCATCTACATTCACATAAAGGAGTGTGTCAAGGTGTCATTAGTTTTGTTCGGAGAAATATCAGATCTGGTGCGTGTTTTGTATATTAATACATAAATAAATAATAAATATAATAATATGTACAATCAATACACAAACGTCACCATTATATATAAATTAAAGCGAAAACTCCATAAACGAACCGTCGTAAGCAATATATCATATTTTGTTCGGGTAAAAACATTATCGATTTACATCTATTGTAAAATATTTAAAAATCATACATCGTTTTATATTTCTAAGAGAAAACGGTTAAATAAACGAGTGATGCACCTTATTCTGTGATTAAATAAAATACTTTTTTTTTCTTTATTGTAGCTATGGATTTCATTAACATCTCTTACACAAAATCTACCAAATACACATGTTACACTAATCAAGCATGCCATAATATATATGTACATTTTTTGACTATAAATAACTGCTTTACAAAATATATTGTTTCTAAAGTCACGACATTTGCCAGAAAGCTGTACAAAAAAGCTTCTACGGAACTTAAGATATCTTGATACAAAATCTAGGCATAACAAATATAAAAAACGTATTCATCGAATAAAATAAAGTAAGTCTACATCTGTACTGAATTATTAATTAAACTACTAAAAAACTGACGCTCAAAAATTGTTTGGGAAACAGTATAATGGATCAGTATATAAGGCAACCCGTATAAATTCTGTTTTAACAAGAAGCTTTACATTTAGTATTTTAAAAGTAACATAAAATAATTAAATTCTAGATGTGAGATAGCCATCAATTGTAAGGCTTATTTGGCAGGGAAATAACCACATGCATAACTAATTCAAAAAAATAAATAAATTACAATGAATTTCAAAATAGATAGAAAACCATTTTAATTATGCAATTGTTAATATACAGTTTAATCTTTAGTGGACAGATTAACGAAAAATGCGTCTCATCCAACAAAAACAAATAACAAAAATCAAAGTAATCCTTTTTTTTTTGTTTGAGAGAACCTATTCATTGGCTAATGTAGACTTTAACCCGTACTAGCAATATAACAGTAATTCTTGCTTACTAAGTTTGCTAGACTAAAATCAGCATGTATATATAAAATACAAAATAACGAATATTAACGTATAAAAAATTTAAAAAATGTCAATCCACTTAAAAAGCTATCGATCCTCGTCATAAGGTATTTATAAAACTAAATAGAATGTAAATGCCGACTTTAATCACACCTTCGTATCAACAAGCTGCCGCCTTTTACTTGATGCATATATATATATATATATATATATATATATATATATATATGTGTGTGGGGGGGTATGTTTGTTTAAATATCGGTATTGATTCGATGTAAGATGTTCCTCTAATAAACTAGCTATTAATGTAAACTTTCGAGTACTTAGAGGTTTATCACAAATAATAAACCAATATATAACAACTATATTGTTATAAAAGCTTTAAGTGGAATTATATTAAACTCATTTGTTTCATTTTAAATAAATGTGCACTCGTCTAGGCAGGCAATATGTAGAGAAGTCTAATCAGTAAATACACGCAATGAAAATAATTTAGTCACTGGGATAGTAGCTTTAGATTAAATAGTTAAACTCATGATTATGTGTACACAGACACGCACAAATGAGATGTGGGAATACAACAAATTATGATATATATATATATATATATATATATATATATATATATATATATATATATATATATATATATAGTGGTAATTATGAAACGATTAGAATGTCTTGTCAAAAAAGTATTGACTTGATCTCAGGTAAAAGAACTGTCATATATAATGTACCGAGAGTTTCTGCGGATTCCTATATATATTGTATTTATTTTTAGTATTCACTTCAACAGATTTAAATACTTCGATAGATCTTAGTAGGAGTATGAGAATATAGTCATGATACTAAACTTTCTGGGTGTTTATATATATATATATATATATATATATATATCCTAGAAATTCAATAGCTCATTAGCACGGCCACAATATTTATTTCATGCCATATGCTTTCCCTCTTTACCTCTCGATTTGGAGGTGTTGGCAAGTGGATCTTTAGGCCAGCTAAACTGCCACAGACTTGAAGCACGCGATCCCTTTTGATTTCATTTCCATTATTGGAGTGTAAGACAGATTTTGCACCCTTGCGCAAATAGCTTCTGTTTTCACTAAATCTATCCACCCAACCAAGCATATATATATATACATATATATATATATATATATATATATATATATATATATATATATATATATATGAGCAAGGCGTCCCGACGGTGATCGTGATTGAGGATCGCGGAGTGTTCCACACTGACAATTTTTTTTTGTCATCGATATCGGTTAAATTCTCCATTCGTCATTCAAATCAATGCTAGGGTTAAGAACAAATCTCGGTGCACCGATAGGAAACTACAGATGCCTCCCCGCAGTGAATGTTTATAGTTTATTGTAGTTGTCATTTCACTTTAGCTACGTTCTGTTGATTTTTTTTATTAATATTAAAATTCAACTAAATATTAAAATCACAAAGTCAGAGACAATTGTTCAGTTGTGCTCTAAACTGAAACATTCATTTTCTTTTTACATGTTCTTGTCTTATCAATGAACATACTGTTAACTTTATATGCTGCGTTCTTTTTTTGCTTGCAGTGTAAGGCTCAATCAATTTGTTAACTTTGGTAAAAATTGTACCTTTTTTTCATAGGATTTCTTCGATTCTTGGTACTTATCATAGGTATCGAGATATAAAACCTATCTAAGATCATTTACAGGCAAATAAGTTACTTGCGTTTAAAATATTTTTAAAATCGGCTTAGTCGTTTTGGAGTTAATAGGGAACAGATTTACGCACACATAAAAAACCGTTATATATAACAAATTATGAAAGTTATATTTCAAAATTCATGATGTTGACCATCTTGCAATTAATTCCTTTAATTATATTGGCATTTACAATTACTGACATTAACTGTTTCATAGGGTAAAACTATTCATTTAATTATTATATTAATCAATGCATCTATTTTACCCTCAACTTATCAGAAGAAATAACTATAAAAAAAAAAGTGAAATGCATGTAGGCGTGATTGTAAAATCTGGAAGTTGGAAGCGAAGTTGCAATTACGTCTTATTTTATCTTTTATTACGCCATTTTGAATAATGTATATTGCGCAAATAGCTTCTGTTTTCACTAAATCGATCCACCCAACCAAGCATATGCATATATATATATATATATATATATATATATATATATATATATATGAGCAAGGCGTCCCGACGGTGATCGTGATTGAGGATCGCCGAGTGTTCTAGGCAGTTAGAATTCATACACGCACACACACACACACACACACACACACACACACACATATATATATATATATATATATATATTGATTATAAGGCCTTATATACTTAATGTGAATTGCATTGTTTTTTTCTAAATTGTAGCGATAGAATAATTTTTTTACTTTTAATGATATAAAAGCGGTTTATTAACAAATGACTACATTGGCATTTAAAGGCTATTTACTTTGAATTTTGATTTTTTCCAATTCAATTCTAAATCGAGTATATTCAGAATCTTACAATTTAACCAAACTGGATTAAACTAAATCTACATATTGATTAAAAGTAATTTCAATATTACTTCCATTTAGGTTTTTATTATAAAGAATAAACCTCAGAAAAACTAAAAAGTATTACTACATTTCATATTTTTTCGTTGTGTATATTTTCTAAACTTTAATGAAAAAAAGCAAAAAAATGTCAACATAGGAAACTACATAATGTAACTATTATTTACACGTTTTATTGAGTTTAATGAAGTTCCACTGAAGATTACGTGGACTACTATTCTCGTATCGGAATGTTCTTCTCACGACGTTCAGGCGGATGTAGCATTCCGACACGCTTCATGTGAGTCTTGACACTCTCCGAAATCTATACGGAATTTTAAACTGAAAATGTTCAGTTCACAACAAAATATATGTCTCGTCTCTTAAGGCGTAGCCTTATCGAATGTTAAACATTTATCTTTTTATTAAACCTACAGAGGACTCAGCTCGACCAAATGTTTACTTCAGGTTTTATGCGTTACTACATGTAGGAGGTCCAGGTTTAGTCCTCAATCCACACGATATTTAATTGTCCGAAATATTTGCGATTTTGACAAGCAACGGTAAGGATTATTTAGAATTATATACATCGACATGTTGTAAGAATTATATTCAATAAACAAATTGCGGAACGAGCAGTTTTTTTTAAATCTAAAATAAATGTGTAATTTCTATTTTTAATAATTCTTATAATATGATTTAAAATCTTTTCAGAAATAAAAAAAATCAACTTCAAATAACAGGATTCATGAGAAAATTCTAAAAATCTGCTTACTTTTTTTAAATTATATTAATAAAAGAATTATTTAAAAATGTATACCGTCAGATATTGAGGATAATTGTCTACGAAATAAATGCGAACATTGCCTAACTCATATTTAACGTAATTTCCCTTGGCATGCAATATTATGATTCATTACGAACTCAAATATTTTTTAAACTTATTGTTCTTATACTTAACACGATGCTTGTCGTCGTGCTGTGGCGACTTGGTAAGTGCGTCGTCACCTGTTTGCCAACCAGACTAATAATAAAACACTAACAACTTTGTCCTTGCATGCCTACTGATTATTTCAGGTGATCCAGGAGAGAAAGGCGAAAAAGGCAAACAGGGCGCTCGCGGCCTTATTGGCTATCCAGGCTTCAAGGGAGATCGAGGTAGTTAGTACGCCATTGTGTTGTGTCTTTTTGCTAGTGATGTGTTTGTGTTGGCGACTAGTTGAGCATATTTGTATGAGGAGAGAAAGGGAGAGTGCGGTAATCTTTTAGTATATATTGAGAAAATGTTAGAAAATAATCAGTTGTTTCACTTAAACCAACAAAACAAATACGCATCCAATTATTGTGAATCATCAGTTTAACTAATCGTTTTTACATGACTACCTTAAGCGGAATAAATTCTTATTTATACTTATACTCGGACTACTATTCTCCCCTGTAGCATTCCTCACATTTTTCAACGTTTCGCTCAATGTATACCCCAACTTTTTTCGTTGCCCATTTCGCTTCTTTCTGTACGTATTTTTGAATTATTTTTATTCGATTCATAGAGCTAGTTTGTTTTGTTCAAGTCTGATAGAATTGGTATTTACATTATCAGTATTCCTTTTTGTGTTTATATTGGATTTGTAAACATAAAAGTGCTTCTGTTTATTACGTAGTGTTTTTTCAAATAGAGTCCTTAAACAAAAGCGTATCAGAAGAAAAGGCATAGACTTTAGTATAAAAAGAATGGCAAAATAATATATTCAAATAAATTGTCTCAAATTTCTTACATGTAAATCATTATATACTGGGGTTAACATGTTATGCTTATAATTCTAGAAATTTTGAATAGTGTTGGAGAACAGGTTTCCGTCTAACAATTATTTGAATTGTAAAGGCTGTCCAAAATGTCACTGAAAGCTTGGGAACTTAAACAGATTATTTACTGTTGATGATATCTTTCTTTTTAACAGAATCTGAATTAGACATCCGGAGGTTTTTGGAAAATGCAGAATTCAAACATTTAAAAATATGACTTAAATCTGGTCCATTTTCAGTTTCGTATGTGTGTGCTCTTTCCAAAACAGTATTGATGACTTATTGCAGAATCTCTGGATTGCAATTTAACTCCCTTATTTTGTTCCTAATAGTTTCCTTTAATTCTTGCATGGTTTGGGCGTTGTAAAAAGACTTTCTTTAAAATATATCCCACAAGAATGTCGGGGCTAGTTAGGTCTGAGGAACGTGGTGACCATTTTGCATTTTTATAGCGAGAGATAATGCTGTCGCCAAAGCATTAACCGAGAAGCTCCATGGTGTCTTTGGCCGTAGTTCATTACTATACTTATACAGAATTGATTTCGAAAATATTATCTGTAAAATATCTGAAATAGAGAAAAAAATAATCATTAATGGAAAAATGAGAAAGATTGCCAATCCTTCGGGGACTTTTTTTAGATATCCTTTATAACAATGCGTATAACTTAATGTTCCATAGTTTAAGTCGTGTTGCATAGCAGAAACTTTTACATGAGAAAATAGAAAATGATTAGTTCTACTCATGATTTAATTATCTAAAAAGACGGATTTTAACGTTGAGATGTTGCAAAAATGTTTAAATTACTTAGGTCATACGATGAGATAGTATGAAGATACACTAGTACATATTTCATTAAGTAAAGCTCTAGTCTCGCTGTGCTATGAAGAGAGGTCAATCGAAATTGACATAGATTACGGCTTGTCGATAATTTCAATTGTGTTCATATTGCCATTAGCATAATACACTCTGACGATATAATTCACACCTGAATTAGAACCATAGAAGGCTTAAGAGAGTGGCATAAAAAAGAGTTTAAAATTGAGATATAAGCATTGATTTCAAGATCCACATTTTATAAGCATTACAACAGTATACGTTTAATAATATTACAATTATTATTTCTTTACCAATCAAGATAGGGATTACCTTCGTAAAGTATAATAGCTGTAATGTTTCCATTTAACCTAACATTTTTATTCTTTAACAAAGATTTTATGATCGAATCACATTTTAGAAGAGTGCAATAATTTATATAAAAGAATGTGTTAGTATGTTATTCTTTCTGTGTAATTTTAGAAAACTTTCTCGGCTTCTGGACCTATTCTGTTGAGCATTGTATTTTACTTGATCAATCATTCTCAAATTAGAAATAATGCCTAAGGCTTAAATTACATGAACACTTAAGGGTACAAGTAATTTACGCATAAGTGGAAGATACATAATCGTTAAATGTGTCGATTTGTATAAGAAGTCACATAGATCAGTAAATTAATGTTATACACAACAGTTTTCAGTTTCAAAAAGTAAACTACAAGATACGTTCCAAAGGTAATGTCACCTATGTTTTGTATTCCGTCGAAGTGTATAAGAAGGGATTGCGAATTGCATTGCATGATGACTGAACTGTTGCAGATTGTGACGTTGTGAAACCCGATGAAAAAGAAAGTAACGTCTGTCATTACCACGCGTCAGAAGCAGAGATGCGTCATTGAATTTCTAAGAAAAGTGCATTGAGAATCGTAATCACTATGTAGAAAATAAATTCTGGAGCACAAAATAATGCTCGTTTTAGTAGTATCTTCCCCTCCTATGTTGCGTGTTATCATACTATGACAAAAACAAATTTTACATTTGGAAGACGTTCGAAACGACAATGCGTGCTCCAAACGCTCATGCACAAAGCATTATTTATTGATGGTAAAATTAAATTAATTATGGTAATGACTATATAGAAAAAGAAGTTCTATATTGGATTAAAGTTCAAACGTGTTTTGAATTACAGACAAATAGTGCTAAGAAAAAAAAATTATCCTGGAAACAAAGCAACTCGATAAAATATATATTTGTTGAACAGAAAAATAAAATTATTTCTCACAACATTCGTAATTTATTTCGTATTAAACGGTAATTTTAACTGATTGGTCATACCTATATCTCTTTTTCTAATGCATTTCCTCTTTGTCTGCTTAAGTTAACGAGAGGAACATGTAATAAAAAGATGGCATTTCATGTTTGAAAAAGTATAATGATAATTTAATTAGATTAGGCGTTTATCCTGTACGTAGAACTAATAAAATATTTAAAGCCATGCCAGTTTTATATATGTTTACATGTAATATTATATGTATATATATATATATATATATATATATATATATATATATATATATATATATATATATATTGTGTATCCATTACTTGCTTCGGATCAGATCAGTAGCAAGATATATATTTATATGGTGCGTAAGCAGTCGACGTTTCCATGACTTATTTTCATATGAAATCATAAGTGCGCACATGATTAATAAATAAAGGGACTGTGTCTGTATGAGGAACGGTTTTTATCAAATCCTCTTTTAAGTTTTGGTCTACAGACGAAACAATATATAGGAGATACTGGCATGTGAAAAATTTCGAATGTATCTTTAGCAGGTATAAATAGCTATTAAGAAGTAAAAATGAAGAAATGAAATGGAATTTGGCAGGCGCTAACCTACTTAAAGTGTACTTGTACACATTGGCAAATATACATTTATAGGCTAAAGTCTGTTAAATTTTAACGTTTTCCTATCGATCTTATAACTAAAGTAGTAATTAATAAGGGTGGAGCGCTATATGTTTTGGTTTCAATACTAACTTATAAGAGTCGAGTCATTTTTTTTTAACTTGTGATTATATTAGATGAAAAATAATCTATACAGTATTAGCTTTATATCAATAAATACTACACACGATAATCCACGCTGGGTGGGCATTATTGTATATTAGGTGCAATATAATAAGATATATATATATATATATAGTCTCTTAAAGTGTATATATATATTGTAACTACAACAACGAAGATGAGGAAGTCAGTCCGACAATCTCAATCAATGAAAACACCTCATCTCAAAAATACAGACAATTAATGTGAACTTATATGTTGAACATCTCTTGCGCAACCAACAATATCAGAGCTTCTAATCGAGATTGTGTATTAATATGTGAACTCTGGCCTACAAAATATGAATATTTTGTAGTTGTAGAATTTGGATTTCTATTTAACCACAGGTTTGGGTAAGTTAATTCACGCAAGGTCAGTTTGAACAATTGAATGTATTTTTTTTTACTTTTTAATGTTATCGACATAAATATGGATCTCGACTAAAAAGTCACGTACTACCCAACTTACTTATATATACCATTTTAATGTCATATTATATACATTTCTTTTTTGCAATTAGACAACCTCGAACGAAAATGAATGAGAAACGACCTTCTTCAGGTGTATCTTGTCGAACTCAGGAATGTTCTTTTCGGACTCGGGAATTTGGACGGAATTTATTTACAACACGGGGGTAGCGGGCTCTTGTGTTGTCAGCCATGACTGGATACAGGTCCTAAGTAATTCGCAAATGTATCTGTCGGTCACCCACACCGAGGATTTAACTTTCAACCTTCGGAAAAATATAACTTTTACAATTGATTTTTTCAGTACTCTAACTACTGTGTTACGGGACCTTGCGGAGAATGCTAGTACAAATTTTAGAAGCCTTAAACCTATTTTATTTCTAGTTGTAAATATCACTATTTATTACTAATTATTACTATATATTAATGTCTATCTATCTCTATACTTAATACATATATATATTAATGATTTTACTTATTAATTGTATATATTATCTATTGTTTATAATTACTGGTTACCATATCATATAAAATTCTCTACTAGGTCTACTTAGTAGTAGGTTATTCCCCAGCATATGTGTGATTCTTTCCCGAGTTCGGAGGTTATATCGACCGAAACGTTGTGAAAATCACACACTCAAGATGAGAACAGTAGTCCGATGAATAATAATACAAATAACCAATCCTCATCTCAAAAATTGAGAAACGTCACGATTAGGGAAAGCTTGAACCGGAATCACCTTCGTTTGGACTAATCAATACAACTTTGTCTTAAGCTGAATCACTTTAGGCACACTGTCGCCTGATCTATAACGCTATCTATAAGAAATCTAATAGCTGTCACACGATAAATGCGAAATGTATGTACTTTTCTCATGGGGCATAGTCATCCAACTAAAAAGGAACTCAGGCCGATCACTAGAACGAGGTCACCTTCTAAACTAACCCTGTAACCAGAATTATAATAGGGTCTAGGGCTTCAACCCAGTGGCTTTTATGACTTTAGGCGTTTTGGGATTTTCAAAATCAAACATTGTCTTCGCGCGAAAAGCCAGCAAAAGATGTTTTGTATTCAAAACCATCTGTTTATTTTATAATTACGCGCCTTCGCTTGCGAGAATATAATTGCTGAATTTGGAATTTTTGGTTAGAAGTATTCTAAATTTTTATCCTGTTATTTTTGTTATGCACGGAGTATTACGTAATGAAACCTGTAAAAACTAGGTTACTTATTTCATTTTTAACACTAATGTGTTAGAGGATTTAAAAATGTTGCCTCTG
This sequence comes from Euprymna scolopes, assembly GCF_053919585.1. Taxonomy (NCBI): domain Eukaryota; kingdom Metazoa; phylum Mollusca; class Cephalopoda; order Sepiida; family Sepiolidae; genus Euprymna; species Euprymna scolopes. The sequence goes on from NC_136486.1 coordinate 141,008,550, forward strand.
AAAAAAGTTACTCAAAATAATCTATTGTGAAATTTTAATATTGTTTAAGACATTATATAGGATTAGGTTGTAGCATAGTCGTAGGAGAATAGAAATATAAATAGAGCAAAGACTTGTATATACCAATAGAGAGTGAAAAATCAACTATCTATACTAGCGCTAAATATACTAAATCCGTGAAAATGGAGTATTCGAAACGGTATTATAAGTTCTTTTGAGGCCATTGTTGTAGATCGGTGATATTAAAATCAACGGATTTTAGATAAAAACATGTCATGTTATAATATTAAAATTGTTTCTGTTATATTACGTGATGAATTATAATCAATACTAATAATACTAATAGAGCAAGTAAGTATTGATGAGAAACTTGGTTTTATTAATGCACTGGTGGGGTTGTACATAACTGATCTTTTAAGCTACAGCTTTTTAAGGGAAAACAATTATTTTCCCGTGTCATGTCAAAATTACAAATTTTCGAAAAATTTTGGAAAATCAAGAGAATTATATTAAAATATGGGGCTTGTGTAAATTGGAGATATTTAAAATCAATGTATTTAAGGTGAAAATATGACGTACTACCGTGTCATGTCGCGATTAATATGTATTTGAAAAATTACGGAAAATAAACGAATAGAAAAATAAGTGCAATGAAAAAGTTAGTGCTTATGTGGATAGGATATGTTTTAAATAAAATATGTGAAAACATTTTCTACTAACCAATCACAGATAAAACAAGTTTTATTTTCTTTCAGTTAAAATTAGTGTACAACACATTATTTTCACCAAAAGCAAACCAAGTTGCTTTTAAAAAAGAAATAACGTACTTTTGCAGAATTCTATTCTTAATAAGCAAGCAAAAACTTATCTGTGATCGAATTAAACATTTGTAGAAAAAATACATAAAATCATAATATAGTTTAATTTTAAATAACAATAACCACTGCATTACTTAGAATAATTTTACTAGTACAGTGAATGCTTTCAAAAGGCTCGACGTGCATGTAAGATTTGTTTTTCGCTGTTTACGCAAAAAAATAAGTTTTCACATAGCCTTCGGTTAGAAAAAAATATTTATTAGTGCTTTAGGAAGCGCTCGAGAAGCCTTCTGATATATTCTCTTTGCCACTGATAACTTACGAAATTATTTACTAGTATAATGGGAAAAGATGTTAGTTAATTGAATCTAAAAACCCCTTGGGTTTACTTTATGTAATGTAAATTCCGTTCCACTATTTATAAATTTCTGTAGAGAATTAGATATCTATACAACTTATAGCTCAGTAACAGATAAATTTAATATTTAAAGTGCAAGAAAATGTAAATAGTGTAAAATGAATTGAAGGCACTTTTTGATTGAATTATTTTTGTATTTTACTTTGTATTCATAAAAATGCACTTTTAATATTGGAAATTTATCAATATTACATATTTTGCATTAATTTTTAAAATTCATAAACATTTTGTGTCATTTTGCCTTACAGAAATATTCTAACTTTTATATATGACGAATACCGCTCTCATGGCATGTAAAGGCATTCTCCATAGAAATCAATTTTTATATATATTTCAAAAAAATAAGTGAAATTAAAATATAATCCACATTTGTCTAGAACGGTTGTTTCATTTTTTTAGTATCTTCCATATGATTTTGAGTTTGGAAATGGTAGTTTAGACTAAATGCCCACTTAGGAAATTAACATTTAGATAGTATTACTTCATTAGTATTCTATGATTGATAAGATCAGTGCAAATCTGAAATTTTGGAAACTATAAATGAAAGGCCTTACCTATATTTTACCTCCTAAAACCTTGTGGAAAATATTCTATAGAAACCCAGGAATATATTAATTGACCTTAAGACTACTCTTCAAATATAATGTAATATGCAAATGAGATAATCTTTTAAGTGTTGAATCCTTATGAATCAATAGTATATATGGAAATAATACAGGAATAACACAATATAAAAGTTAGTTTTGAGTATTAAAATTTATGTAACAGTGTTTCCTTCGTGTATATACTAATAATACCTCTTATGCACACAGTTGAATTAATTATAGCAAAGACTTTTCTGCCTGTAAACTATAGTCATATCTCTATAATGCGCGATCATTTTCTTTTGCATACAACTTCTCTGAAAACCTATAACACACTATACACATGTCACCAAAAGGTAAGGTGGAGATACATCTGCAATTACGAGTAACACCACAGCCATAACAGAAGACATGACAAATATGCATGCATGAATTCCTTTGCGAGAATTCGTCTTTTTTTGGTTTTCATATGAACAACTTATACGCAATTTATTTACATATAGATATATGTTTTATATGTATATATACTATTGTGCAAAAGATGAGTAAAATCGAGTTTTATTTATTCACTGATATATCATAGTTATGTGTCTGTTAGATGGTCATTGTCATTTTCTCTTAAAACAGGTGAACTGAAAAAGAATATCGACGTTATCAATTATAAATCATTTTCATCCTCACAAAATGCCTTTGTCTAGCTTACCGTTATTTTCTTATTTTTCATTAACACCCGTGTCCCATTTTCACGATATTTCTTTTTTTATTTTTTTTACATCGTTTTCCTTTTATCCCTCTAATCATTGATTTCGCTTTTCGACCTTTGTTCACATTTTAACATCTTTTCCTGCATTGTGTTCATTTAATAATGGCATGATTCGTATTTATTAAGCAAACGACAATTATCCTCTTTGTTGATAGACTCTCCTGCCTTTATGCAGAATAAATATTTTCCGCGTTTTGAATACGAAGAATAAACCCAGTACAGAAATGTGAAAACGACGCATTTTAGTAGCGGGCAGGAAATGAAGATAATCCAGTGAGTTTGACATGAAATGAAAATAACACACGAGTGTATATATATATATATATATATATATATATATATATATATATATATATATATATATATATATATGTGTGTGTGTCAGCAAATCCTTATATCTATACACTTCTTATTAAAGACAAATTGTTTTTTTTTTCTTATATTTTTAGTTTCCTAGACTCTGCAGGATAGCTCTTGGATATTTTCTTTCAATTCCTGTAATATATATATATATATATATATATATATATATATAAACTTTCCAATGGGGATGACGTTTTCCAATTCTATTAAGCACATGTAAACTACTTGCACATTGAGAAATACAATCGAGCTCCTTATTGTTTTTCACATTACGTCGTCTCGCAAATCGAATCGTTTACATTTTAGTGTGAGTTCTTGTCCTGAACAATCCCCTTTCCCAGAATGGTGGTAAGACGATGTTGACCAAGTTAGGTCGTATGTTATCCTCATTCAAGAAATATTGGATAATTTTGGTTGAGGAAACTCGATCAATGTTGGAAAGTTGCAATTACTTTGCCCTCCTTAAGTCTAGCCGACTTGTGTATATAAGAGATATGCCGTTTAAGTAATATCAATTATTGAATCCGTGGCGTTATGCAGAAATAAAAGAAGCAGGAAAACTTTGCTTTCACGTTGATGCCAAATAGTTTTTGTTTTAGGTATATGTGTAACAGAGCGCGCATGCGCGTATGGCGGTTCTATGTAAATAAAAAAAGTGTGTCCCAAATGACGTTACAGTAAAGAAAAAGACTATAAAAAGGAAAGAGCATGTTAAGGACGATCACATTTTAGATGGCGATAATGTTCGAAATTATATATATAATTCATTTATACAAATCACGTTGTCAGGCCAAGGATATCCTTGGCCTTACGACGGGACGTGATTTCTCTGGAACGGGAAATTTCAGAAAAATGTGTGAACACATGTATTTGTTTGTATAAATGAATTTAATATGATATGCTATGTTAACTAATTGAGCACTTTTCTGGTAGACATATGTTTCAGTGGATATACTTCAAGGAAACGAAATTAAACATACATACATATATGTATAGATATATATGTATATATATATATATATATGTATATGTATATATATATGTATGCATATATATGTATGTATATATATATATACACATGTATGTGTATGCATATACATGTATGCATGTATGTATATGTATACATATGTATGCATATATATGTATGCATGTATGTATATGTATGCATATATATGTATGCATGTATGTATATATGTATATATATGCATGCATATATATATGTATGCATGTATGTATATGTATGCATATATATGTATGCATGTATTTATATGTATATATATATGCATGCATATATATGTGTGCATGTATGTATATATATGTATATATATGAATATATTATATATTTATGTATGTATATATGTATGCGTGTATATATATATATGTATGTATCTATATATATGCGTGTATCTATATGTATATATGTATGTATATATATGTATGTATATATATGTATGTATGTATATGTATGTGTATATATATGTATATGTATGTATATATGTATATGTGTGTATATATGTATGTATATATGTATATATATATATATACATATATATATATATATACCGTCGTCGACATGCACTTGTGTCTGAATATCATTGTTCCAAGTCCGATACAGAAAAGAATCAGAAGAGAAAGCTTTATAAGCCTCTTAAGAATTTTAGTCATTATCTAGATGGCGAGTCCTTTTTTGCAGGAAAAAAACAAATCAGATTCTGAATAGTCGGGGCTATTCGTCATATTGAATCGTGGGGTGTGATTGCGGTTGGTTGACTCATAGGGCGCTTTGTTGCCGTTTGATTATTATTGACTCTTCTATTTTTTCCAAATTTGCTCGTAGGCACTTCATTACTTCTCTATTCAAGTCTTGTTCGATGAGGCTTCCAATGTGTTTGAATTTATATTGACCTCATTTAGAGTTCCCCTTAAGCTGGATTTTGAATCTAAGTAACGGGCGGCTTCAGGGCCGATTTCCTGCATTTCATTTACTGAGTGTGCACTGGCTTCGGCAGCCTAATGTCCTCCATGCGAGGTACATTGCCAGACTATCTCATTCTGTTGTTTATGATCAACGCTTCAATGCTGGTGATGTTGGCTCTCTTCAAGACAGTTATGTGGAACACATGATCGTCGCACATAACCCGCGGTTATATTTTGTGGAACTGTTAGAGTTTCTTAGGTTTTAGTGAAACTGGCTCAGGTCTTGTACGTGTATAATACGATGGAGACAACTATGGTGTTGTATACCATCACGTTCGGTGAATAAAGGAAAGCTATAATAACCTGGTAACAAGATACAAAATAACCAGACAAAAAGAGTATAGGCTTAGAGTCTGTGCCAATCGAGGCTTCAGGGAATACAAAACGGTGGTAACAAACTGGTAAAAACCTGCAATGCTTCGCAGACAGCTTTGCAGATTTTTAGCAGTTTGTTGCCACCATTCATTTTGTATTCCCTGAAATCTCAATTGGGACTGATTCTCGGAAACTTTTTTAACGACATTAAAGAAGATCTTTGGACCAAAGTGCGCTGCTGCAGGGAATCATGTCAGCAAACAAAACCATCTTCAGAGAAGGAACAGTAATACAGAACATTTGGGTTAAATACTTCAACACCCTACTTAATAGAGACTCCTTGACCTATCATCATATCAGAAACGTGCCACAGCATCCACCCCACGTATGGATGTCTTTTCCGCTAGTCTTCAATAAGATTAGTATAGCACTAAAACAAATGCTGCAAGGGAAAACTGCCGAACCCGACAACATGCGTATAGAGTTCCTCACACAAGGAGGTCTCCCTCAGAATACATGCTTCAACTCTCTCATGTTAGAAGCATGAGAGGAAAAACCCCAGTGACTGGAAAATGTTCTCTTTTTTTTCAAGAAATGAGATCGAAGAGGATGTAGCAATTATAGAGGGATTTCGCTCCTATCAATAGCAGGGAACATTCTTGTCCGTATACTTTTAAACCGGTTACAGGACGTAGGCAAAGACATCCTGCCTAAATTCCAGTGTGGTTTCCGCCCATCCAGAGAAACCATTTACATGAGATTTATATATATATATATATATATATATATATATATATATATATATATATATATATATATATATTATATATATTATGTGTGGGGTGTATTTTGTCTAAAACAATAACTACCTAACAAAATGCATTGTTTCTAAAGCCATGCGTTTTGCAAAAATATACTGTATGACAAAGCTCCCACGCAGGTAAACAATTCCTAAATTTCGAATCGAGGTAAAATCCTATTCAATGATAAAAACGGTTATTAGTAGTGCAATAATGACTGAAACTACCAGAAATGAATGTTCCAAAACAATTGTTTGAGGAATAGTACCATGAGGCAGTGCATGTACAAACCGTGTATATTGTTTCAACAACCAGCTTGACATTCAACATTTTAAAGACCTGAGAATAGAAATAAAATCTAGAAGTAAAATAGAAATCACTTGTAGGCATCAGTTATCTTCATGATCACTCTAATCATAACAAATCAAAACAAATCAATATATGAAGTTTAATGAATAACGAAAATAGAAAATATATTCTAATGATGAATCTTATATAATGTCAAACTTTAACTAAACAGTCACAAAATGAAACTGCATATCACGCAACTAAAACAATAAAAGGGCAAGAAACATAAGCTTGTTTTTATTAGGAAGCTCAGCCATTGGATAATAAAATACCTATACCGGAAGGAGTGAAATAACATTTTTTTCTGATTGTTTAGTTATCAAAATTAAAATCCATATATGTATATAAAACGTTAATGTAACGAATATTACTGTACTCAACAAAAACCTATTTTATAATCCATATGTGTATATAAAACGTTAATGTAACGAATATTACTGTACTCAACAAAAACCTATTTTATAATCCATATGTGTATATAAAACGTTAATGTAACGAATATTACTGTACTCAACAAAAACCTATTTTATAATCCATATGTGTATATAAAACGTTAATGTAACGAATATTACTGTACTCAACAAAAACCTATTTTATAATCCATATGTGTATATAAAACGTTAATGTAACGAATATTACTGTACTCAACAAAAACCTATTTTATAATCCATATGTGTATATAAAACGTTAATGTAACGAATATTACTGTACTCAACAAAAACCTATTTTATAATCCATATGTGTATATAAAACGTTAATGTAACGAATATTACTGTACTCAACAAAAACCTATTTTATAATCCATATGTGTATATAAAACGTTAATGTAACGAATATTACTGTACTCAACAAAAACCTATTTTATAATCCATATGTGTATATAAAACGTTAATGTAACGAATATTACTGTACTCAACAAAAACCTATTTTATAATCCATATGTGTATATAAAACGTTAATGTAACGAATATTACTGTACTCAACAAAAACCTATTTTATAATCCATATGTGTATATAAAACGTTAATGTAACGAATATTACTGTACTCAACAAAAACCTATTTTATAATCCATATGTGTATATAAAACGTTAATGTAACGAATATTACTGTACTCAACAAAAACCTATTTTATTAATAAGTTACTTAAGTCCACTTGCAGTGCTATTGACATTCGTCATAATTTTATACAAGAAAATTAATAGTGAAGAGCTTTGAGCATACCATACGTTTATACAGAAATATACACGTGTGTGTTTTCGCGTATCTATTTAATTTTGTAATAGATTCGTTTTATACATTCCTCTGATAATAAAGGTGTATGTTTTGTATGTACATATACTATTGAAAGAGTCAGTTTTCAAAGACCTAGGAATCTTCTATAACAAGCTATAATCAACCAGTATATACTAAATATATTGCTATAAATACATTAGGTGTGATTGTATTATATTAATTGGTTTTATTTTAAAGTGAATGATCACTATCATAGACAGGCCAAACAGAAATCTAATCAGTAAAGACACGGAATTAAATTAACACGGTCACTGCGATAGTGGCCTTAGGCGATCATCAGAATAAACATTTAAACTCATGATTTTGCGTGTCGAAACCCACACTAATATAATACGTGTAGATGTGTAAATATCATGAATTATGATTATGGTTGATATTATTACGTAAATTAACCAATGGATATCTTTCAGTAGTTTATATATATGTATGTGTGCGTGTTGTACGGCATAATCGCATTAACACACCGGTTCTCATCTGATTACGGAAGTTAAGCAACGTTGAGCCTTGCTAGTATCAGATGGGTGACATTTGAAAATTCTAGGCGCTAGGCGTTATCTCGGCATTGTTTCCAGTCGTCCTGAACCTCCAATTTCAGTTAGTATTCAAAAATGTCTATTCAGGAGAGGTGTGGCTGGAGATTGTGCAGCTTTGGTTGATGGTCTCGCAATAAAGCTTAAAAACCAATCTGGGACTCTGGCAGGACATCTCCAGTGAGAACGAAAAGACCGTCTAGTAGAATGCGGGCGAGGATCTTGCTGGCGATGCTTACCAGTAATATTCTGCAGAAGTTTTTGTAGTTCTCATGGTCTACTTTTTAAAATTATTACGAACGTTTCATTGTAGAAGGCATGAGGATGGGCTTTGTCCTCCAAATCTTTAATATAAAGACGGTAAGGAGATCCAATGAGATGTTGCGTCCTTAGACTTTTGTATATCTCTTACGTTTAAGGACTTTGTTGAAGTCTTAGATGGATGGGGCTAGTGCCATCCAATGACGGACAAAATGCTGCAACAATCTTCTCAGGAAATTTTCTGGCGTGTTTGCGTGGTTGTTGAGGAGGTTCTCCAAGGGAGACATCCACCTTGCCAGACTAATCTCAAAATTGGTGAAAGTGGTAGCTTCGTCCACGTCCTTAAAACCGCCCGCTGGCGAGCGTGTGGAACTGAAAATGTCTTTGCCTGCCGCATAGAAGCTGCGCAGACTTGGTGACCGTAGTATTGGATTTATACTGCAGTTCTTTACCAACAGATATTCTTAGCTTCCTGGGTGCCTCTTCGCCAGTCAGCTACGTTTAGCTTATGAGTATGTTTATTGGAAGCTGTATCATGGTTGTCCAGATTAAGACGCGTCTCAAGTTTAGCTTTAATAGAAGAGATAATCCCATGATTCATCCAGGAGTTCTGTCAGTTTTAAAGAAAAGGTCGATGGGGTCCTCCGCGTCATGAGTCATGGCGTCTCTTAGGGAGCTCCAGTAGTCCTATAAATTTGTTGTATTTACAGGATGTGCAAAGCGGCATTCGCAGTTTTTTGTTATGATTTTGCATCAACTGTGGGTCGCGGTGAAAATATTTGTGTGGTACGATTACCGGCGTATTCCATGCATGCATATATATATATATATATATATATATATATATATATATATATATATATGTTTTACATGTATTTATATCTGTGTGAATTTCAATTTTTCTTAAATTCGAATGATTAAATAGTTTTCTCGTTATTCTCAACGGAATAACCACATTAGCAAACGTGTTTATTATATAACATTGTACCACAGTTTGCATGTGAATACTATTTACTTTAAATTAAATAATACTTTACTTTTCACAGAAACTAGATTATCAAATTCTACATATTGATTGAAAATATTTTTAAATATGTTCTTACTATAAAGAACAACATTTGACAAAAAACAGTAGTTATTAATGCATCTACTATCTCAATTATGTTTCGGCATATTTTCATACAGTTAAGTAATAATGAATAAAAATGTCACCATAGGAAACTACGTGATATAACTTTATTTACATGCTTCGTTGATTTTAATGAAATGCAATTAGAGATCATTTGGACTACTATTCTCATGCCGGAGTTCTTTTCACGACTTCCTTGTTAATCTCCGAAAGGTATACGCAATTTTTAACCGAAAAATTTATCCAATTGAAAGAGGTAAAATGTTTTGTTCCTTAAGTCTAGTTTTAAACATTTATCGCTGTACTAAATCTACATAAACTCATGTTGAACAGATTTTAATTTACCTTTACTGCGTTAATTCATGTATCAATTTAGAAAGTTGAGGTTTTGTTCTCAATACAGAAGACATTAACTACGAATCAAATAAAAATCGCCCGACATGATTTCCGAGTTTTACAAGCAACACTAAAAATGATCTAATCTTATATACATCGACATGTGAAAATCATATCCAAGCATAAATCCAAGAACTGGAAGATTTCGGGGTTAAATCTAAAATAATTGCTCAAGTAATTTTATTTTATTAATATTTTTAAATCTAATTTCAAAATACTTTTAGAAATAAAAATTTCATTTTAAATAACAGGATTTAAAAAATATAATATTAAGTCTGCTTGATAATTAATTTATTAATAATAAAATATGAGAAAATCAACTATGTTAAATATTGGGGATAATCGTCTACGAATTAAATGCGAACATTGCCTAATTCATATCAAACGTAGTTTCCCTTGGCATGATATGTTTAAATTCATTTCAAACTCAAAATATTAATATCTAATATTTTTTATTATTTTTTTATAATTATCACGATATGTGTCGTCGTGTCCGGCGATTTGATAAGCATGTCGTTACCTGTTTGCCAACCAGACTACTAATGAAACCACTAACAACTTTGTCCTTGCATGCCTACTGATTATTTCAGGTGCTCCAGGACAGAAAGGCGAAAAGGGCAAAGAAGGCGCTCGCGGCCTGATTGGCTTTAAAGGCTTCAAGGGAGATCGAGGTAGTTAGTACGAAATTGTGTTGTATCTTTTTAGTAGTGAGATATTTGTATTGGCGATTAGTCGCGTATAACATTTGTGCGTGTGTGAGAGAGAGAGGGGGCGGGGTTCCCATGTATAAGTCTATATCGCGAAAAATATTAGGAAATAACCAGTTCCTTTACGTAAAGCAACAAAAAAAACAATGTCATGGACGCACATTAGAAGCAGGGATATGTCATGAAATGTCTGCAAAAGCTCATGGAAAATCGTAGTCACTATGTAAAAACATTGATTCTGGTGCACAAAATATTGCTCGTGTTTTGATACAACTCCTAATTAGATAGCTTTGCAACGTTTTTAAAAAAGAAGTTAGAAGCTTTATTTTGGAAAAATCATTGTATGGCTACACCCATACCGGACAGCCATGCATAGCCAGCGTCTATCACTAGCAAAATTGATTTGATAATCATTGTGACTATGTGAGAAAATAAATTTTGCAGCACGATAGCTCATTCGTTTTAATTGTGTTATCTGCAACATAGTAGATCTTTAACCTATTGAGTTAAAATAGTAGACTTTACTCTTGTAACGACGCTCGTATATGTTTTTTTATAAGATAAATATATTCCAGAGTTATCTGCACTTTTCCAACTCTGCCAAATATAATGTGCAATCAGGAAAATACTCTTATTGGATGCTATTCAGTTTTATCGGTACTGTTTTGTTTTGCTCAACCACTTCCTAAGTACTCTACTCGAGTCCTTTTCTGGAGAGGAAAAGCCATATTAAACATGTCTTTTTACTAGGGTGTCAGCTATGATCAAAGGAAAAGGCTCAATGACTGTCAGACTGCGACAACACCTTGGTTGTTAATGGTGAAACTTAGATAGGCTTCGATTCATAAAGTGCACAGCTTAACCAGAACTTATTCGCATTAGATTTGAAAACTACCATATTATAGGTTGCAGGGAAGCAGCTTCGTTGTAATCTGTTTCGATAGAGAACAACATATTGTAAATAGACGAGTAAGATTACTCATTAATTTGGGAGTACTATAGTATATAGGACTGGTATATCAAAAGAGGTTATAATATCAACGAATCAATTTATCTCTTATCAGAATGGAAATAGGAAACAATGTAGAATAAATCTCATTCTTGTCCTTTAGTAAATTAATAATTGATAATTTAAATTGTCAATAGCATTGACCTTTTATTTCTCTCCCCTTCCTATTTTTGCACCGTTTTGATTAATAAAACGGTGTGTACAAGGTTAACGTATATTAACAATCAGTTTATTCTTAGTTTCCCATATGTCCCTTGAGCCAAAGATTTCATTTGTTTATGATTTTATGGCATTAAATGTTCTGTTTATGACTCATTAATAGTGCCCACAAATATTTTCTTGTAATAGACAAACCGAAGCCAGTTTAACTTGTATCTATTGCATATATCATTAAATGCATACATTCTTAACGTAGTTAAGTTTATATATATCAAGTTTATATTTGATAATGTCGCAATTAAAGATACTTGCTAGATAAATTTCGATGCGAAATTTAACGACATTCAATCATTAATTTGTACTAAAGATTATTTTATTAATACTTGTACTAAAGATTATAATTATAGCTTTACTAAGCGAAAATAATGAACGTTTATATATTGATAATATAAATCGGATTGTATTCGCTTTTCTTATTTTTAGCCTCTTCTCTTCTCCATAGTTATCCCTTATCTTATCACTTCATTATTACGTCATTAACATTCCCTCGAGGTATTTCCTTTTGCATTGCATGGCGTATCCAATAGATAACAAGCAAGATAGCAAGCAATTAAAATTTAATTTTTTATACATTTAGCCTTACATAGATGCATAGACTTATGATTTTTAAGTTTTTCATTTTAAATGAATTAATTCTAATGTGCCGCAGAATGCAGAACGACAGACATGGTAAAACTAACAAACACTTTCTGACAGAAACGATATTTTATGAAAAGCAAAATTGAACCACAAATGAGCATAATATTCGAGCGTTTATGAGAATGCAATTGTAAATATTTAATACGATCGACAGACGTTATAAGAGGTATCCAAAAGAAGAGTAGTTGATTCAGTTGGTAGAAATATTTATTGAAATCTTATAAGCGTTATAAACTGATAAATTGACTGAGCGACGGACAGCACGATTTAGAAAAATTCGTGGACGACTTAAAAACAAACAGATAATATTTCTAAAAAAGAAAAAAAAACAGAAGAAAAACGCTAAAACAAGGAGATTGAATGAGCCCAGAATAAATTTCGCTTGAGACTATCGGCATTAGAAAGTAAATGTATGCCTACTTTACGTATAAAATTCAAAGTTCCTTATACATGTGTATGTGTTTAAAAGCTAAAACGGGTAGCAGGGTCTAGTGAGCCAAACCTTGCTCCAGTGGGATTACATTTCTAGACACTAGCCGCCGTCCAAAAAAATGTATAAATGGATATTTTGCCCTTCGGCAATTTTCTTAGATTATTGCAGACGGAAGAACAGTAAATGTGTATTTATAAGTATAAATCTTACGAATGCTCTATAATTCTACATCATATGAGTCACACATCTGCTTACATATACGTGTCAATATATACAAACTATCGTTCTCTGTAGCAGTTGCGATCTATTCGTGTTTATATGAAGCTGTCAATATTATCAAATATCTAATCGACATTGATTTTATAGCATGGAGTAAATTTCTGTACAACGCGTGTGTTTGTGTGTGTATTAGCGTGGAGAAGAGATATTGTCCAGGATTTATTGCTGATTACCGAATATTTCATACTTTCATATTTTTATGGTTATTGAAATCGCTAAAATTGTCAATGTTTGATCGAATCCATTGATTGTCTGCTCTAATTGGGGACTCAGCTCTTGCACCAGGAGGAAACCTCACATGCCCCGCCCGAAATTATTAGTTGCCGTTTACATGGCACTATAGAGAAACTCCTGTTGATTTTATATAATCATTGTATATATGATTTGAAAGAAAGTTATAAATGAAAAGTCAAGTATCATGTTACCCTTGTGCTTTAAACAGAAGCATCCTGTTCGAACGCGAAACTGTCATATTAAAGAACACACTGTTGATTTATATGCCTGTTTTTACTGCCTGTGCGGTGATAATGGCTCGAATTTCAGTTTATAATAAAAAAAGTCAGGTATCATAGTGCAATTGTGCTTTTAACAGGAGCATTCATTTCGAACGCGGCCCTCCCATATAATAGCACCTACTGTTGACTTTATATGTTGGGTCTTTCGGCGTGTGTGGCAATAAAACTTCTCAAATGCACTTGTGATGTTAAGTTTTGGAAGGTCGTAAGTTTAGTCAAAATCGTCTGTCCCTTTCATCGGATTGCAAGTGGAATATCTTAGATAAGATATTCTACTAACTCGACCACGCACAACATGAATCGAACTCAAACACACAGAATGGTCCTTTTATTTAATATTATATATATATATATATATATATATATATATATATATATATATATATATATATATATATATATATATATATATAGGGATAGTGGGGAATTGAAAGTAGAGTAAAATTTATGAAAATTCATATCCCTACCATGAGGAGACTAATATTTCATTTGTTTTACAAGAGAAACATCGTCAGACTAAACAACGGTTATCTGTTACGACAAAAAGTCAATTTAAAGAGAGACGCTGGAATTGGAGACCGATTGATGGAGAAAAATCCGTAGAATATAAGGATATTGATTTTTAAGGAAAAATAACAGTTTATTGAGCGTGATAATGATAAACAGTATATTACACATCTGTTCCAACAATCAAGTGAGCGGAGTTATGAAAGACATCAATTTTAGATAAAAACTGGCAATCCTAACCTTTCGGCTATCATTTAAAACTTGCTAAAAGTAAGAAAAGTTTTAATGTAAACACTGTCACTTGTTTAAGAACTGTGTTTTTACGGAAAGGCATAAATTTATAATAGTTTGTGTTTTATTTAACAGAACTCAACCCAAGAAGTATATATATATATATATATATATATATATATATATATATATATATATATATATATATATATATATATATATATATATATACATACTAGCAAAAGTGCCCGTCGTTGACTGGGTTAAAAAAACAGCCTACAGAAAATGGACTCTGATTTATGAAAGTATGATAGGTTATGAAAAGAAAGGGTTGTAAAGATATAGCTTCGAATTTGGGGGTATCAAAACCAAAGCAAAATATGATGAAAGTAAAAATAAAATAGATAAACTCCATAATTTATTATACCATACCTCTTCACACTGAAACACGTGTCACAATATTATGTGGATGTATATTAAAAAAACCTTGTTAAACTTTGTGACATATGTCCATTCTATGGAGGTCAGACGCGAACGAACACCCCATAATTTTATTATACCATATTTCATCAAACTGAAACATAATTATCAAAGTATACTTACGCAGATAGATATGAAAAGTCTTTATTAAAGTTTGTGCCTATTTCCATTCGATTGAGATCAGGCGCGAACGCAGACCTCATAATTTTATTATACCATCCCTACTTAAGTTAAAACATACCTATCAAAGTATTATGTACATCTATATCAAAAACACTTGTAAACGTTTTTTTTTTAATTTTTTATTTCCATATTTTGTTGACCAGGCGCGAACGCAGACCCCATAATTTTAATTAACCACCGTTCTGCCAGATCAAACATACCCATTCCTGTGTCTCGATACATTTTCTATCATTATATGTAATCAGTTTTTTTTTTAAATAGTCAACCATATAGAGTCTATTCGTGACCAGACACACACACAGCTTTATATTATATATATATATATATATATATATATATACAGAGAGAAAGAGAGCGAGAGAGCGAGAGAGAGTTGCTGACAACTTTTTTGCTCGATCATAATCGTCCAATGTGAATAGATAAACACACATATATACATATATACACACAAAATAGTTAGACCAGTGTACTGGCGTTTCCAGGTTGAAGTACGACACAAAGATATATAAGATTCAGCAAGCGCTCTCCTAGAAAACAAATTAAACCACTGTTGGTAGTGGGGTGTTTGTCGAACCTTAAAATACTAGCCCTGGTGGCCATGGCCAAAATTAAATAATCTGGCTTCCACACTCGGACATTGTCTGGCAGTATCAGCTAGCGAAAGCCACTGGCTGTCATTGTCAACACATGTGATTTGTGGTGATTACTTGCGGATATTGGCGTTTACTGGTGGGTTCTGACTGCCTTTGAAACCAGGAGTCACTAGTGGCCATGATTGGAGTTGGCATTAATTGGACTGCCGGGGCTTAACCCATGTCTTCCACCATCAGGGATTTATGGGCACTGCAATCCACTGAATGCTTGTGGCAGATACCGACGGTCATTGGTTGTTAGTGCTGTTTTGATGCGGTCACTTGATTTTACTTGTGGATATATATTTCACGACTGCGATGACTCCATTCAAGCTTAATAGACAACAGACATCCCTATAAAGGTAACGAGTAATTGTGAGGAAAGCGTTGCGTAATCTTCTGGACTTCTGGTTCGTTGACTGTCATGGCTCTTGTGAGCTGCGACGTTGTTTAGCTGTGGAATTTTTTATATACAATCTCTCACATTCTGAAAAATCATATATATATATATATATATATATATATATATATATATATATATATATATATATATATATATATATATATATAAGCTGGTAAAAGTAGCGAGTAAGGAGTAAATATTCAACTTAAAAATTGCTAAGGATTAAAAGTTAAAAACTTGGAACTTGGCAGGTGAAACTCGACTTATAGCGTTCTACTACGCATGAACAATTGCACATTTATACGTTACAGTCGTTAAAATAACTATTTTCTATGTCTGACGATAGCTCAAACATTAAGGATAAATGATAGGGCGCTAAATGCTTTCGTTTGGATTCTAGATAATAGCATCCAAGTCAATTTTTTTTTTAATTTTTAAATCCCTTCAATATTTAAAGAACAATAAAATAAAGAATTGGCTCATTATTATATTAAATAGGCACAAATGAAAATATATTTAAGCATATTTGACGACGGGGAAATGATGGGCGCTTTGCTAGTATTTTATATTATAAACATATTCAAAGACATCTTTAAAAGTGTAAAAACCCAAAGGATGTCGTTTCAAAGAGTGTTTAATGACGCAATTCTCAGATCTCTATAATAAATATGTATAGTCAAGTATAATCAAATCAATTAGAATAATGTATTAAGCAGGTTTTCTTATATTCGGTGCTAAACTGTCCGTTTGAAGTTTTCTTCAAAAAAAGAGAAATGTGTTTTACATGGTATATACACTGCATTAAACGAATGCAATAAGCTTGAATGGCAATAAAATTATATTGCAAGTATGAACACAAATTTAGATAGCAAAGCAAAAAGAATGAAAGTATTCATCCTGGCACATATTGTGAGTGTGAGGCTTGTATTAACTTCTCAATCGGCGGCAAAGAAACGTTTCAACAGAAATTTTAAACACATGTACAAGAAACAAAACAATGTGCTTTAAGAAATGTATATACAATAACAAAATCCAGAAATCAGTAGCGAAATATTGAGTAAATAGCATATATACATGGAATACATAAAATGGCTCACTGATTTTACTGCGGGAAGATAATAAGGCTTTTAATTCACATTGTGTATGCGACAGTGCGAAAAACTTTATATATGAAAAAGTATGTGTTAAGGGACACTTCTCAACCTTGATACTCAACAGATTTTTGATGTACAGACTTGAAATTTGGTACATAGAATACTAAGACATCGTAAACTTTTTAATTGGGTTTCATTCGGAAACAAATCCCCCCAAAGTGCGCTCATGATTCATATTTTTAAATGAATTAAACTTTTCTTTCAATATCCGGCAACGCAGGATAAATTCAGTATATATATATATATATATATATATATATATATATATATATATATATATATATATATATATATATATATAACTGCGTCAATCGCTTTATTAAAGATTAGTAAAATATCAATATTTCACTAAATATGTTACCAAAAAAAATTGTATATCAAATGACTGCTTTAAGGTTAGTTATTTCCCAAAATTTTATTGAAATTCATGCGATATTCACAAAGTTATGACAATTTATTCTTTATCAAAGAATTCCCACCGTCCATCGCTTTATTGCAGATCCCTTAAAATGTTGTATTAGGGCAAAAATGCAATGTCTAATCATGAAAACTTTACTGTGTATTATATGTTCTGTTAAAGAATAATAGACAAAAAACACATCCAAGGTGCTAATCCTAAACTAAATGAATTATTTATTGCCATATTCACTATTTTTTAATAATTTTAAACAACCTTTTGTTCACCGAACAAGTCAAATGTTTGATCTGAAATAGAGTTATATTCCGGCGTCATCAACTACTTTCCTTCACAGGACATCGTTTGAAGTAAATTTCTCTCCTTCCTCATAAAAACCTCTTTTTAATACTTACCAGAGATGTTAAATGGGGTTAAGATCCGGAGTACACTGTGGCCAGCTCATGAGGGTTTCTCTAAAAAAGCCATAGATTCAAGGAAGGCTGCGGTCGCCCTAGCAGAATGGGATGGTGCATTGCCATGCATAAAAATCATCTGAAATCGACATGACAATGGTAGGTCATCTAGCCAACGTGAAAAATGGTTATCCAAAAATGCAGTGTACGCATTGCTGGTAAGTTTTATACCCTCTGGAAATCGGAATGGTCCAACCAACATCCCCAATGATTCCCACCCGAAGCATGATGCCTTCACCTCCTTGTTGGCGATGAACTCTGTAAGAGGTTGGAGTTCCGTTAGCGTTCCAAACTTTGGCTCATCAATCCGGACCGTCAAGAGTAGCACGGGTATCGTCTGTAAACAGGACGTGTTGGAAATCCATTTTCATGTAATTCTTTTCCCAAGCGATTTCTTTTTCCCTGTGTTATTTGCTCAATGGAGGCCTTGGAATTGTTTTGATGTTCCTTGCCATCTAATTCAACACATTGCTGCCTGGATATTGGAGCAATTCTAGCTCTTGCAAAAATGGAAACACTGGTGCTGTTTGGGTTTTGGTTGACTTCCCTACAAATTTTCCGAATATCACGATATGAAACGTTTTTCCTAGTGGCCTTATCCTTTCAGGATTTGGTGTTGGTGTTTCCAGCTCCATAGCTAAATCTTTGATGAACAATCCTTCTGCGAGTCCAGCAAAAATTATTTTCCTTTTTGATAACCGTTAATCGTCCCTTGGTTTGCATTTTAAAAGACCTATAATAAAGCGATGGACAGTACAAATTACTTGATAATAAATCAAATGTCATAAATTTGTGAATATCGCATGGATTTGAATAAAAATTTGGGATGTAACTAATCCTGAGACAATGATTTGATGATACAATTTTCAATTTTTTGTGATGTATATTCACTGAAGTATTGATATTTTACTAATCTGCAATAAAGCGATCGACGCAGTTTATATATTTCCCTCAAAATCTGTGGTCTTGATGGAGGGGAGACTAACACGTGTGATGGTTTCTATGATTTGAAACAATAGCAATGGAAAGACTTGGTTCCAAATATTTCTTATATGTTATATCTCCCCTATTTTGAAACAAGGTGAGAATATGAATATTTTCAGTATCAAACGATCCTTATACACTGAAATTTACCTTATGATAAAAACCAAGTGGGGGAGATATTACATATAAGAAATATTAAGAATCAAGTCTAATCTTCATAATATCTCCATTTGAAACGATAGCATCAAGTTTTCGTCTCCCCTCGAACAAGATCAGAGGTTTTGAGGATATATTACATATTTTACAATTCATATGCGAAACTAGGAACACAAATGACTATGATAGAAACATTTTACGGGTGTAAAAAGGTGCAAAAATGGGTTCTAGATGAGCCCCTTCATGTGCCACCTTATGAGCAAACGTTACACATCCCACTACACAATCCAGGCCATTACCTTTTACACGAGCTTTCATTTGTTAAATTCTGATTAATATTCATTGATATTTGGAATTATACAATTGACTAAAATATATATATATATATAATTATAAAACTCAAATGACCTTGTAACGATGTATGCAACCCACTTTCCGGTTTACGACACCAAGTTGCGCCTGCGCGCATGATCTGCGCACTGAAATGTTAACGTTATTATTTCGAAATTATTATTTAACATGGGAAGAGTGGGGTTTAAAATAAACAAAAGCAAAAGAACAATTGGGACGCTGTAATATTAACGTTATTATTTCGAAATTATTTAACAGGGGAAGAGTTGTGTTTAAAATAACTTAAACGTAATACAGAAATGAACAATGCAAAAAAGCATATATATGAACATTTTAATTTAACTATAATAAGTATTATAGCATATGTTTAGTGCACATTTACCTATAAGTATGGCCAACCAATTACAATTAGTTAACTGTGATTTTTTTTCAAAATTAATCAATTATAATAGACAAAACGACTCATAGAAAGCTATCTATATTCTTTTTTCATTTTAATATCCTTTCATAGAAAAGTTTCTGTTATGTCAAAAAAAAACTATTTTCCTACGTCACAAGTGTCACGCTCATACATGAATTCCATAGCTAATATAACATACTGACCCAAAGGTCACGGGAAGTAAAATCTAGTACACACACACACACATATATATATATAATCTCACAATGGTAGCCAGATTGAATATGGAAATTACCGTATCCTTGGTTTTATGAAACGAAACTGCATGCAAATTGTCAGGGTTTTTTTTAATAATATAATACTGTTCTATCGTAAAATTTTTTGACAATTGGTAAAATAAACTATTTTTCAAACCAATAAAGTATGCTCAAATTTTCCTACATGTGTATATATAAGGTCCCTCGGGTCACTTTCAGTTTTTTTCTGCTTTGGTTGTCTTTCCTGTGGTTTTGTCCAAGCCACTAATCTATATAATTATAAAACCCAAATGACCTTATAACGAGTGTTTCTTTCCGGTTTACGACATCCGATTGTGCATGCCCGCATAAACATTAATGTTTAGGCAATTGGACAGAGTTATCCCCCTTACACTAGTAATAACCATGGAACTAATGCGGCCCTTTATAACTAGAGGGCGTGATTAAAATCTTTTTTTTCTTCTTCCAATTTTTTAAAAGTCGTTTGCTTACATTATTATTGCCGATTTTCCAGTAGCAGATTAACCTTACCATAGCTTGCCATACTCCTGTATTTTATCTGCCTACGCAAACCAGAAATCCCTATCGGTAAATGCACAGGTTCCTATTACATTAAATAGTGTTTTTGTTGTGTTTTAACCACCAAATACTTTAATCTATTCGGTCATATTTTTTACACATACAAAATCCATTTTTTTAACAAATTTAATATTTTACATTCTTCATAAGTTGTTAAACAAGGCTGTACAAAGTCGTCGGCGTTCGATTCGGAGGAAAATTATGTTTAATATTCGATTTTTGAGCGATTATCTGGAAAAATAGGTAATTTTACACGATTATAAAATATTTTTTTCCAAGTTTGAGTAAACCGTCGGATGCCATTAATCCGCAAATATGTTTCTATATAATTAGAAAAAGAAATTACAACATTATACAATAAATGTTTCGGTTTTTAAATATATTTGTGTTCGGAAAAACAACCTTGTATGTTACTTATTTGCTGCGGTATTTGATCAAGAAGAAATTGGAGTTATCTCTCCACCATATACCACTGCCGCCGTCCGTATACTGCAGAATTGCCGAAAATAAAAAAATAATAAAAACAAAACATTTTAAGTTAAATAAAAGATATCATGTTTTCTCACTTACCTATTAAAAGTAACACGTGATTAAAACAAAACGTTTTCGATAAAATCGTTCGATCTGTTAGTGTTTCTAAATAATATGCTTTTGTTCTAAAAAAATGTCGAGCGTTTCGTCTATGTGGTAGAAATGAACAAATCGCAAAACGGTGTAAACATGATTTTGTTCCTTATATTAAAAATTTAAACATTTTTTTTTTTGTCGAGACTACTATTTTCAAAAAGGAAAACAAAAACTATTTTTACTTACAAAACATACATCATTTAAAGAACAAAATATGTTAATGCAAAACTAACTTTTGTCTGTAATAAAAATAAAAATAATGACCAATTGGTGCTATGGTCCTGACATTATAGCCGCATTTTAGTATTGTGAAAGTCTAGCTCTGCTAGAAAACTGCGACCGCTGTCAAAAAAAAATATTCGTTTACGTCACAAGTGTCAAGCTCATACACGAATTCCATAGCTAATATAACATACTGACCGAACGGGTCACGGATAGTCTAATATATATATATATATATATATATATATATATATATATATATATATATATATATATATATATATATACACTATTTGTAGCCCGTTAAAACCTGGTTTGAATAAATGCCATTAATTATAATGTTTTATGCCAGATTATTAGTTGAATACGCTGAAATGTGCTCTTTTGCATTTAATACTTCTATCAAATAATCTTAACCATACAACGAACGGATAGCTCCACACGTAGTTTACTTTAACATGTCAAACCAAAGTTCATTACAAAAGTTTGATCAGATCAACCGACTAGATTTCTAGAAAAAAGTAGAAAATATATGGTATAACTATATATCGGACATATACCTTAATACATCGTTCGCTGCTCATTACAACAAAATTCCATATAATATTTCAGCTGGCTCTGTCCAGAATTTTCCGAGAAAAAGTGAAACATATAGGCAGTCTAAGCGAAATATATTATAAATATAACATTTTGTGAATATAAGAAATAATATGAGTACATGGTGTCCCAATAAAATGTATGCACTTTTTAAATAAACATAACTTCAACATCTATTATAAATAATGTTTGTGTGTGAATAATGGGCTAAAGCAAGACTAAACTATGTGCAAAACTCCTTAATTGCTATTGGAAGACCAAGAACATATGTGAAGTGCAGAGACGTTTTAGATGCACCAACAGGACTCAATTATTTGTTTGTGAAATAAGTTTTAGTAAGAAGGAACAATAAAAAGAACAGTTAACGGCTGCCCATAAGAACCACTCTGGAAGACCACAATCATTAATAAGTCCCTCAAAAGCAAGAGGAGTCATTGAGAGCCTTTACCAATCGACTAAAAATCTGTTCGGCAAGCAGCTCGCAAAAGAGGAGTTCAAAAAGTCAATGGATTCAATTAGGGGGCGTTCTTTGCTGTGTATCGACCACAATGGCAACCAAATTGAATACTTTCAAACATTGATTAGTTTTTTTTTTAATTTGTTCACTGTATTTTGATGTATAAAACTTTGCTTTATTATAATGAATATCGGTTTTATAATTATTTAAAGTGTGTATGCATTTTATTGGGCCAGCCTGTAGATATAGTAAATAATGTGTCGAGTTCAATATATTTTTCAACAGTGTTCAAATCATGCGTAGTGCTATATAGTAAGCCAGGAAAATATGTTTATGGCAATTAAGCTATATAGGGACTTTGAGTTTCATTTTCGTAATAAATCTTCTGGCCAAAACCACATTTTAATTTAATAATTCCCTACGGAGATGAAACTCTGAAATCTTAAAACCTAGTGGCCATAAATATATTATCATAGTTTACTTAATTTACATAATAAAATTTAAAAAATTATTACTCAAGGTATCATCCACTGAGATTTATTTTGACTCGGGAACACTTGAACATGCAAATTAAATTATGAATAAATTTAATAGATTAAAACCCATTCTTGCGTAGACATAGCTCAGAATTAACGGGTGAGGAAACGATACATATTCATTATCCGTGTGGTCTTTCTGTTTTTATTATATATCATATCCAGACAACGACGAGTTTAAGGTAAAGGTCAAAACGACCCCAATAATAGAATTGAAAGTGTATTATGCGCTAAGAGAATTAATACAATGTTTATTTTAACAATTTTCAGATGGTTGAAAGACGTTTTTCTGATGAAATGTCCAACGCTGATTTCACTTATTAGCGGGTTTCATCTATGAAAGTCGGTGCATTTGCATTTAAGCATTGAGAGACTTTGTCCCTGTAACACAGCCTTTCAGTCAGGCTGGACAACCCCAATTTATTTTATCACAAGTAAGCGTTTTATCCATTACACTATCAACAAAACTTCATTGAAATTAGTGCCTAAGAAATGTTTGTATAAAATATAGTTATTAGCTAAGAGTGGTGCATATTGTATAGATAGTTCGCATTGTCATTACTATGTATGTAATACCTAAATCAAGGACCATTTCATATGAAAACAAAACTTTTTCAAATAATATGCCATGTTTTCCTACTCGTTCAGAACTTATAATAACTTGGATGCTACTCAAGTATGACGTTAATGAAATTACAAATTCGTACATCTTTGTTTGGTTTTAGGTTCCCATAGAAATAATGATTATTTAATGTGGTTGTAGCGCTAACCGTGAACATTTTACAGGTGGGTCACTCTACATTGGGACTCAGTGGTTCACCTACAGTGAATATGGGGGTTTATTCGAAATGAGCAGCTAAGCTTATTCTCTAAGGAAGTGCAAACAAGTCAGGAGATGATTCTCTCCTAGATTGCGAAGTCAAATTTTATCTTGTCAAAGCTAGAAAGTTAATTCCTGAAGCTCCATCACTGATTTAATACTCTCTCTCTCCCTCTCTCTCTCATATATATAATTTCATAAAGGGATTGAGTGTTTGCAAAATTCACGATACACTTTATAAAAATTTAAACATTCAAATCTTTTAGACTGTTATTTTTTTTTAATGTACCTATATTAACTTGGACAAAATTAATCTATAAAAATGTTTAAACAGGGTATATTCTTACAGAATACTATAATTAGAAAATAATATATATATCTAATAATTAACAAAAACGTGAATTTTATTTTCATTTTATTATTCCCATATACCTACATTTACAAATAATAGAAAAGTTCATTAATTTATTTATTTGCGGACTAATATCCACATCTTTTAATTGTTGTTTCACAACGTTTCGGCCAACTATTCCTCTGACCTTCGCAGGTGTTACACCTCAACGTGATAAGAATCACGAGTCTCTTAACTGCATCCTCAATAATTATTGACTTCCATAGTTGTTGTCTCACTTCGTTTTGGCCAACTAAGCATCTGCTCGATTTGGGTAGGATTCAAACCGTTATATACAGACAATGCGCAACTGACGAAGGCCAGGGAAATAGTTGACCGAAATGTTATTAAACAGAAACCACAGGATTTGGATAATAGCCCGCAAATAAATAGATAAATGTATAAATGACTCATCCCAAAAATTCCAATAATAAAAATAATAGAAATGTGTTTGGAAATGTTAAATATATATATATATATATATATATATATATATATATATATATATTGTTAGCATTGCATTGTAACATAATATATATTATTTACAAAGTATTATACTTATAAGGAAGTTTCATTTGTATATGAAAGTATTTTTTTAATCTTAATTTCTTTTAGAATAACTGATATTCTGGAATATGTTAAAACCTGTTAAGCGTTTGCTTTTTGGATTTTCCTTTAATCTTATTTGATCTCCGTCCACATTTTGCCAACTTCACAATCATTACATGTGCTATCAAATCTAGGATTTTATACCATAATCAAATTAAAAATAAAATTATGTGATTGTTTATAACATCACAATATTGATGATGCCAACATAAAATTGTGAGGTCATATAAAATACATCGACTACACTGAATCAGTGGATACTGCCGACCGCCAATAAAGGGGAAAAATTCTGGAAGTGTCTACCGCACTGATTATACGTGATTGGCTTTGGTACTTTCAGTTATTAAATTGTTGTATGCTTTTGAAGAGCATATGTATATGTGTAGTAGGAGATGATCTATTAAAAATAATATTTCGTCATGTATATATACCGATTATCACATTCATTTATTATAAGTGTATGTAAATCTGCCTCTATATCTCCGCATATTTATCTAATACTTTTTACATCTATTAGATCCCATGACCCTCGATCAGTATTTGCTATATATAGGGTGACCAAAAAAACAAAAAACAAAAGCTAAATGGAGGCCATCTAGAACATATGCTGTAGAACGTAGAAAATGACCAAAGTTTCATTTCATTTGGACAAAACACTAAGAAACGGGGCCTAATTAGAGTCTGGGCCCGTTTTTTTGGGGGGGGTACCTTGTATATCAGTATTTTCAATAATGGTGTTTTTGTTTTTGTTTTTTTTGTTTTTTGCACTGTTTTCCTGGATATACCTATTCGTAAATGGGTTGAACGCGGATGATATTAAATAGACGTTTAATTTCATTAAATTTTAAAACTAATACACCTACACTTTTTATCCGGACAACTACCTTTCAATATTTTCTTGTCTTTCACCCGTCTTAAAGTTTTGCGTCATTTGTATCTTTCTACTTTTTATGATTCTCCCTCTGGTTTATTAGATCTGTTTTGGGTGGCGTCATCTATTGTAATATATATATATATATATATATATATATATATATATATATATATATATATATATATATATATGTATGTATATATATATTGTCTTTACATAAGCAGTAGTTTGCTGCTACACAGTCAAACTAGTGCTTATGTAAAGACAAATGCAACCTGCTCTACTTCTGTATTGTATGACACTCGTTATATTTCACTGGTTACCCTACCTTTGGAAAATAGCAACCTCAAATTTATATATATATATATATATATATATATATATATATATATATATATATACACAGTTAGGTTCGAATCTTCTGACAGGAATTATGCTGCACTGATGATTGCGTAAGCATAAAACACGTGTATGTAGGTATAAAATAATACATATTTAATTATGTATATATATATATATATATATATATATATATATATGTGTGTGTGTCTGCGTGCATGTGCATAATTTCTTTCGATAAGGAATTTTCTAAGTATACTAGGAAACTTAACTCCTATACGAACCCTCTTGAAAAATATCAATTGATCGTTTACTCTTTCTCTGTTCTGTTTGCAATGTTATCATTTTAGCTCATCGGGTGATCTGTGCAATTATGACATAAGGATGATCTACATCTTTGCTAGTGTAGTATACGTTGGCCGAGTAGATGTTGCGTATTCGTTTTACCATCTAATCTAGCTTTATGAATGTTATCGCTGTTATGTGATTCATGGTACACGGTAATCCTGATGACATTATGGAAACATCATTCTTTATAGTGCGAACATGTGTACACAAGAAACAATGATGATAAACAAAGAAATCGTGCCATGTAGACAAAATGTCGTGAAAGTTATCTTCTCTTTTTCTAATTTGGCTCACAAGCTTGTCAGGCTCATTACTATGCACAGTTATCGCTTATTCTAAATAATAAATCGTAAAGACAATTTATCTTGTGGTGATAATTAGTTTAGATGTAAACCTTCTGCAATTGCACTAGTGTATTATTTTAACGTTTATTAACTCCCTGTGAGGTTCTCAGCTTCCTGTGAAATTCTATTTTCTCCAGTTTTTGTCATTTGGTTATTGTCACCTTAAGATATTTCAATAAACTCATTGGCTAGTGGTACTTACAGATCATTATAAATTGTCGAGTAATTTATATACAAAATACTTTTTTTATTAAAAATAAAAAGGTAAGAAGTATTTGTTATAATTAACAAGTTTAGCTTGAATAAAAAATGTTGCTTACATACAGTTCTTAGAAATAGTCAGTATTCCTATTAGGCATGATCTTTACAAAGACTTGTATTTTCCGAACGAATATGCTGGCTCAGGATATATCTACTACAATATATATGATATAGATCTTATTTCGCAAAGGTAAAACTTCTGATATCAATTACTAAGCGAAATTGCATATATATATATATATATATATATATATATATATATATATATATATATATATATATATATATACATACATGCTATATGTATATAATACACACACGTGTGTGGTATTTCTGTACACTCTGCATAGATCTGCAAGCACGAAATGCAAATTTTATAGCAACTCCTCATGAATTTACGAAGTGGAATTTATATTCCCCATCTGCACGCTTTGGTTTTATATCACAGCTATCGTTTCGCCAACATAACGACCTATGTTAGCAGTGAAAGAATTATCTGTGATTTTATATTTGTAAGAATGACGAAGAAAGATAAATGTGTAAGTGTGACAGTTCCCCGTGACTGATTCAAATACATTATTTTCTTTAAGATAGAGACTGGTTAAATTGCACAGGAAAGCGAAATATACATGATTAAGAGCGCAATTTGTGTTTTGTATATATTAAAAACAAACAATTCCGAAATAGATGGGCACTGGAGCAATATTATTGTGTGAAAACTGAGAAGTAAAGAAAAAGGGGTAAACAACTTATGGGCAATTAAAATGGATGCGACAGAGTGTAATAATATGAGCTAGGCGTATCGGGTTAAATTTCTCTCAGAACGTCTGCATTGTTTTCACTTATACTCCTGAAATTCGATAAATTCTACCCAGCTTTAGATTAAATACTAGACACTTAAACTTTGGTTATCTAACTAGTCTAGGAAATAAAATCTAGGAACAAAAATTTTTACAAGTTCCTTGTCGTTTTGGACTTCTTCCCAAATGACTAATGCAATACCGATTGAGTAAAAGTGCGAAATGTAATTTGGCTACTCGTCACGATCAACTTCTTCCGTAAGCACAATAACAGAGTATATATTTGCAATATATTGATAGAAATTCTAATTATTTGCGTCATGGAAAAGATAGAAAAGCAAACCTTGACACTCGGTTTCAGAGTCAGCCTGGGATAAATACACACACACACATTATATATATGCTTATAAAAGTAAATCAAACATTACTTATGAACGAGTACCTATTTACGATGCCTCCCCACGGGACAGAGTTAGACACCAGGGTAGTTTATTTAACGTGGATAAAAGGTACAAAAATAAAAACTTTATCAGTCGTGAAAGATTTCCCCTCCACTGAAAGAGAACAAGAAATGGAAGTGCCGCATCTGAAGAACAGATACTATACTTTGATCTTGGTCGAAAGGGCAAGTAATGTATGTGCATTACTTATGAACGAGTAGCGATGACAGGTGCTACGAAACACGCACTGACAGTATTTAAAGGAAAAAAATGAGGTTGCAGACATTTCTCGCTTCTATCCATCCACTTAGCACACCTTAACAAAAGTGAAATAAAGAATTCTGGAAAATAAGTCATAAAAATAAACACAATGAAAGTCACTGTGATCCGATCTGACGGCACATTACGTTACAGCCGACATGACTGTCAGTTTTTTTTTTATAAAAGCCATCAACAGGCCACACTGAATGTAGAGCAAATATAGAAATACGAGTGTATGCGGCTTATAAATATACATGTGTGTGTGTGCGTGTGTGCGTATAAACACGTAAGCTTACAAATAATGTTGATGTACAAACACACTTGTCAGTAACGGTGTACATATACATAAATCGGTTTCTGTCGACACGTTTACATTTTTTGTATCTTTTCAACTCTTACTGATAATTGAAACTAATGTATTTTTCTTGTCAAAATGTGTAAAAAATAAAATGCATAGAAATGGTTTCTCAAGGATTGACAAAACGAATAGATGATACGCACTCTATATACCTGTGTGCATGTCTATATTTGTGTATGTATACTTTCGTGTATATAAGAAATATATTCGACTTGACTGGCGAGGAAAGCGGTTAATCTACAAGAATTACAAATATAAACCTTCAAAAAGCTGCATGAACCTTCCTCGAATAATCTTTCTCTCCCTCTCTCGCCCTATATATATATATATATATATATATATATATATATATATATATATATATATATATATATATATATATATATATATATATATATACATACTAGCAGATTGCCCGGCGTTGTCCGGTCATAAAATACGCATACGCATTATATTTAATTCATGTCGATTTCGTATTTATAATTTTAGAGTCAATTCTGTATTTATTATTATCCAATACATAGTAATTATGTTAGACATTATGAAAATGTATGACTTGATTCACATCCACTGGGATCGATATGTGGGCGTTTAGCTTTCCAGCTTAAGTCGTTATTTATTGCGTCAGCGTTGTTACTGCTTGAGCTACCGGCATATGAAAGGTCAAAGATTAATTTTAAGCTATGAATATTTTATTTTGCGTATGTGTAGAAGTAACGCCAGAACTTGGAGTTTTATTCGATTTACTCCTACCAAGGTAAATTTTTGGGCCGTTACCAGCTATTTAACAATCTAAAAACCAAAATCAATATTGTTCTATAGGACCAAATACCCTACGTATCAAGTTTCAAGTCTAGAGAACAAACATTCAAAGAGCAATGGAGACGTTTTACACGCACAAGGTCACTTTATCTCTCTCTCTCTCTCACACTCCTTTTGTTATATAGATATAAATACACGTGCATCTGCTATAAAATATTTATCCTATATGCTACACAATTATGGAGATGTAGAACGTATGAATAATAAAACTGAGCGTAATATTAACACTAATCCAATCATCGATTAAAAGATTAATGATTAATTAATGAAATTAGTTTTTAAACGGGATATGGCAAATTAGTCCACTTTATTTAGTAGTTCGCATATCCAGGATCGATTATATCAAGTTCGTATTTATAATTTTTAAATAGAAAAAATAGGTTTTAATATCAATGTAAGGACGATTAAAAACGCAACGTGTGTGTGTGTGTGTGTGTGTGTATGGCCGAAACGGCGCATGAAATCCCGATTGCAGGGGGGGGGGGGGTAAGACAAAAATATGGATGACAAATTCCAATTTACAATACCTGCGGCGATTGCCACTCATACTGCATACTTATTCTTTTTCGATCAGGATTCTAGTCGTTTCCATAGTGGAACTGCATTTGTTTAAATCATTTCATACTTTTAAAAACATTTTTATTCCTAACCAATGCCCTATCAGCAATGACAATAATCGAGTTAGAAACCCTAATATGAGAGGTTTCCGAATCTTTAAAGATTGATTATTTTTATTATTTAGATTCTTGTAATTATCAAGATAATTATTTGTATAAAGTTCAGTCGATGTAACTTCGAATTTTCCTAACGTGTATCTTTTCTAATTTACGTATCTCTGTCGAACAAAGAATTTCAAACGGAACTGTTTATTTTATTCACCGAAGTAACATGCGCTCGTTCCGTCAGCCATGTCTGGATATAAATCGTAATACGTAATTTTATTTCCGATCGCCCACACTGACGCGTGAACCATCAATCTTCGAAATAAGGAAACCTTTTCAGCTGAATTCTTTCAAGTACTCTAACTAATACACCACAGGTCAGGGTTACATTATTACAATATATTAGATTATAGCAATCTTGATTTTTGATTTATCGGACAGATTTCGTAGCTGAAAGTAAGGTTTTGTCCCATTTGTATTCTGTCAAACAAGAAAACCGATTTTATATTTCGAATGATAATGTTATTATATTAAATCTTACATTAAACACATCTAAGTTTTCTGTAGTAAAATAAACCAAGCTTATATAGACGGATTACTTTATAAATTGACAGGAAACTCATATTTCGCAACAATCGATTGAAACCTATGTTCAATAAAGAAATATTTTAAATCTGACAGGCGAAAAGAATGATTTCAAATAACAAATATTAAAATAGTAGCTGCATATTTACTATTTTTAACAAGAGAATGTAGACGTTACATTAATAGAAGGGATTTTAAAAATTAAACGTGTTACAGACTAATCCTAACGTGATCAACAATGAAACCACTAGAAATAATCTGTCATTATTTACGCATCGAAATAAACTTTAAATAGAGTATATATCAGCGGAATCTTTGAGATTAATTAAAGACTTAATACAGTTTCTTCTAATCCAAGAGTTGTTGTCTTATCTAATGGTGCCAATAATTTTATGAGTATGCTAGGAAAGACGTATTTACAGGGTTTCATTCTATTCATCTTCAAGATGACTGTGCCATACTTTAGAAACTATATATTTGAAACCATAATTAGATGTCACTATTTTTGAAGAGTTCCAATCAATTCAGTTATTTTAAGAAAGCTGACAATATTCCTACTTTTTGAAAATCACATGACGTTTTCCTCTTCGTCCATTATATTTCGCCTTCGTTTATATGACAGGAAAACAAATGCACTAACACATGAAACCTTACGCTATAACATGAAGTATCGATTTTAAAATACTAAAAGGTCGTTACAATTTCTAAAACAGTGTTGCATTTGATATTCTTGCATGATATTTTTTTGTCTTGAATATATGTGATTTCAATAAATCTCCAAGGACTAGATAAAATGGTGAAAACAGCTGCCGCCGCTGTGATTTCAACGCCGTTCTCTGTTGTCAAGCATTACGTCTCGTCTCCTGGTTCTTCTCCAAGCAGAAAAGTGGCAGACAAACATACAAAACAAAGTAGGTCGTTGTGTCTACAAATTTACGAGAAGCATTTTTTTATAATCAATGTTGCTTTATTAGACTTGATATTCTGCAAATAAAAGTAATTCGAATACAAGAAAAACGTATAATAGAAGTGCTTCATACTTGGATCAGCGTCGTTTTAATAGAGAAACTAATTTTGAAAAGGCGTTGTCATCTAGTTAATAATGTTAAATCATTTTGCCTATATTCCTGTCAATTCAGTGCAAGTGTTTTACATAAATCTTTTATGTTTACCTTTGCGCATGTGATATCTATCTGTGCATAGGTGAAGTACGAGATTTTTCAGTGAGGCGAATTGATATTTGTATATTACTGATTTATAGTTTTCCTTAAGAATCTGACAATAATCACATTGTATAAAATCTATTGTTGGCATTGATTCCCTCAGATATTCGGCAAATCAGAAATCTTTCTAAAAAGACATCAGGTAGTTACGTTGACAGCATCTCTAGTGAAAGTGATTTTTGAGGAAATAACGAGATTCGAATTTGGTACACGCAGGTCGTCAGTCAGTGTTGTTAACCATGAACCACATTCATCTCTCAATCTGACAATAAGGGTATTAAACGTTTTCTGTAGGCACATGCACTAATTATTAATAGTCTGGCCTCGAAAAATGACAAGGTTACCTGGCTGGAAAGTCAATAGAAAAATAACATAACTTCTTCATTTTAATTCATAACGTAACTCATCCAATTACTATCGTTAAATGTAATTACGTTTGTGTGATTAGTTCTATTTTCCGGTATCCGAAACGTCCGATTGAAATTAGTCTAAATAAATAAACACGCATTATACACACACATAGTATTAATCCATTTGGTATAGCATGGAATTTTTTTTATTTTCCCATTGATGTCAAATTAACTGAATTAACGAATTTCGAACATAATTTCAAATCTGAGCTCAAAAATGTCTATATATGTCGTTTTGTAGGATTTTTTTGTCATTGTCATGGACATAACAGTACATTAGTCTTTCCATCATGTCTATTATAGAGAATAGTGTCATCAGCAAATATAGCATACCTGAACACAATTTTATTAGAAAGGTTATTTACAATTATCAGAAAATTCAAAAGGTACAATTATCGACTCCGAATACAGACCAGCATTAATATGTTAGAGCAACGACCATCGGGGACAACCTGGATGTTTTTACTGTCCTCAGAAGAATTTGATTAAGTTAAATATCTGTACAGATGTACCATGCTTAGTGCAGTTACATAATCATAGGTACATATTTAGAAACTGATTCGCTACAATAAAATGACAAGTCATTTACTTGTTATATTTATTTTCTAAGATAGTTTCCTTGAAAAAATTATAGATTACGAGTCATTACAAATTGGTCATTATTATTTAGAACTCGTCATTTATTAGTAAGAACAAATAATATATTAGGTGTTGAGCAGGAACAAAAAACAAAATAGTAAATGACGATTCAATATACATAAACTATTAAAGCAAGCCAATCTAACACATTTGTTATATTACATTTTCACCCCAAACAAGGCATATTGCCACTTTGGTGTAGGGGGCTACTATCAGGGGCAATAACTACTGGGGTATTATGTAGGGATTTGGGCAGCAAGATGTTGGTTCACGTTGCACTTGAATTTTAATAATAAGTGTCTTAGCGGAACGTAAATTAATAATTCGTCGATATTTTACTGAGATATTTAAAGCGACGGTGTCAACATTGATGACAAAATGTAATTCGGAATTCCATATACCATAAAGATAAAAAGGGCGTTGCTGTTAATAGACATTGTATATAGTTTTTGTTGTATTTTAATTGGTGGTGCATGAATTCATATTAAATAGGTCTCGCAATTGAAATCCTCCTACCTTGTTAACGCCTGGGGTCATAATGTTATCGTTTATTAAGAAGACAAGATGTATAAATATAATGATGCAGAAAATTATCAATAATCTATATATTAATACGATAGCGTGTGTGTTGTTTTGTGTGTCACGCTTACATCCAGGTCGGTTTATTGTTATGTTCTTCTATTTCTTGTCATAAATAATTTTACCAAGAATTCTTCATAAGTTTTGGTTTCGATTATAGTTGATGACACTTAAATCATCTATTCGTTTTATAATTTTATCAAGTATTCTTCATAAGTTTTGGTTTCAGTTTCGATTATGGCTGAAGGAACCCAAGTTTATATATATATATATATATATATATATATATATATATATATATATATATATATATATATATATATATACATACACATTTTTTTCATAAGTTTTTATTTCGGTTTGGAGTCAAGCTAATTCACCCAAGTCGCATGGGTATAATTTTTATTTTTTTGAAATCGCAACTTTATAACATAATAATCGATAGATAATAATATAAGAAAAGATGAAAGAATTAAAACCTCATATTAAAGCGTACTTTACGTCCGGGCTTTACGGGGCGTTCGTGCTAGCTTAGATAAATACTTTTGCAGTATTAACAGAAAAGCTACAATAATATCAGAGCGTCTCTATTTACGCTGGACAGCGGCAGAATGCCAACATCAATATATTACATATGAATGAGTCCTCTGTGGAATTTCCATATGTCTAGTTAGTTGTTGTTATTATTATCATATATGGCGTGAGCAATCATGAGACTCTCTACCTAGCGAACAACAGTTTATTGAGTTGTGTGAAGAACGTAAGCGGTTGAAGATATGGAGAGGATTCGTGGGGTATACTTAAAACTACCGAAGTAGCCTAAAAATTATTTTAATATACCAACGCGAAATTCAATAGCAATGGTAAATGGGCTAGACAAAATAAAACACTAGTTTATTAGATTAATTTTTATTGATAATTAATCCTAAAAATCTGACAGTATTTAATATTTCGAAAAATGATATTTGACCAAAAGGATATAATAAAATTTAGCAATAATTTTATTAAACATTAGTTGAGATTTTGACATTAAACCGATATTATTGATATTATTCTAAACAATTATTTAAAGCATAGTTGGTATATTCATATCACTTCAGCTAGTAATTCTCCGGGCATTTTTAATATTATTTAGGATATATATATTTTTAGTGTTATTTAGGATATATATATATATATATATATATATATATATATATATATATAAGTATTATGGGTTGAATTTGTGACATCTGACTTCATTGAAAAAAACATGCAATTTCTATTTAGAAAACTATTCTGGTCCGTTTTTTATTAACAGCTTTATGGCTAATCCCATTTTAGGAGAAAATAAACATGGGGTATTTATTGCGTTTCTGAATGTATGCAGTTCTGGCTCAGTGCAAGAACTTCAACACTTGGGTCGGGAAGATGGATTGAGAAAGTGCCCAAACAGAGTTAGAGCTCTGACCTGCGAAATTTTCCTGGATAACTACAGCGTTCCCGTTTATAGGCGCTTTAAGCGATTAGCAATAAACTAACCACTTCGCCAGGAAACAAGACAATACCTGGAATGATGAACCTCCTAGAACTGCAAAGGACTAGCATCACACCGAAATAAACAAGGGTTAGAGCATAACAGAGGTGGTCTATTCTATTGATTTTGGGGACCGAAGTAAAAAGTTCTAGCCGAATTGCCTTTCTACATGTTCCAGATAAGTTATTCGTATTATTTAGATTCTTCAGACTATTGTTCTCACTTTCAGCGTCATTTTCACAAGGTTTCCGTCAGCACAGATCCATTGCACAGCGGTTAGATTACTTGGAAAAATTCCACTGTAAATCAATATTCTACTGAAAGGTAAAAGGGTACATTTTGAATGTAGGCAACTGAAAAAATACAATTGCGCATTACTTAGTACCTCTATACAGTCATAGCTGATAGAACGAGAACTTGCTCGTCGCGTTAAGTAAATAAAAAGTGTCGTTGTAAATTCCGTGCAAATTGCTGAGTTCTACAAGATACACAGGAAAAAGATCGGAGGATATATCCACTCAAACGTGGCAGAAATGGCATTCAAAATGAAAACACTAGTCCAATTAACCTAATAATACGAATGGAGATATATGCAATATTTAGAATCAGTGGTTAACTTTTTTTATTGAAAATATGCTGGAGGTACAAAGTAAATATTTAGTGGACTAAAAAAAAACTAAGGTTTACATTTTTCCTTACTAATGGAATAAGAACGATATAACTGAATTAAATAAATGTTATTTTCTAAATTCTAAGATATACTTCAGGCAAGTTATCAATGAAACAAACTGCCTTTAATTTATTTCAAACAGCAATGCGCCGAGCGTCTTGTTAGAGAGAATAGCTCCAATTAGTAAGAGTTTCTGTTACTCAGGAAAGAAAATAAAAGTTAGGTTTTCTCTTCGAAACACTATTTTCGGTTTAGAATAATTGCATTTTTATTGTGATTCTTTTTTATTTGCATTAATGTGGAATTTAAATGATTTTATTTT
Source organism: Euprymna scolopes (assembly GCF_053919585.1). Classification (NCBI taxonomy): domain Eukaryota; kingdom Metazoa; phylum Mollusca; class Cephalopoda; order Sepiida; family Sepiolidae; genus Euprymna; species Euprymna scolopes. The sequence goes on from NC_136486.1 coordinate 141,045,246, forward strand.
AATGATGTTTTCAGTTAGCATGTATAGACGCATGAGATATTCTTGAGAAAGATTCAGTTCTTTTTACTTGCTTATTTATAAGGAAAGAAAAACGTTTAGAGGTGTGGTATTACCAAACACACATGATATACATTTGTTGCTGTACCTTCTCTATTATGTGGATGGTTTTATTTTGTCACAGCATCCTTATATATTTGTTTTATGTTTAGTTAAAATTTTTCTAGGTTATCTGTTACTTGTATTTTGAACTGCATTTTTCTTGTTAGATTCAAAATGTGTTGGAATGTTTTCATGCATGTTTCATTTTTTCACAAAGCGTTGTAGATCCTAAAGCACTCGTCTAGCTACAGCTACTACCAATGATTTCCCTACTCCCTATCTGTGTCTAAATTTAAATGCAAATTCCATGAACAAAGCTTCGTTCCTAGAACTACCCGCCTGCGGAACTGTTTCGCTGGACTGCTTACTAGCTGACTACAACATACTCGTCTTCAAGTCCAATCTAAACAAGTTCTTGTTTAGCCGCCCTTTATATAATCAACTTCTACCTAATTTCCACTACTAACGTCACTGCGCTGTTATCTCAGTGAACACCTTGTACTCATTAATCCTTATTCTAGAGTGGACTTCGAATCTTAAATAGTTACTCTTGAAAATAAATTCAATTGAGACAAAGTCGGTATAAATGATTACTGGCAAATATGTGAGCTTTTTTTTGTCCATAGACATAAAATTTTTTTAAGGTATCATTTCGTATGATTAAACAAATACGAACTAAAATAATTGCCATCATATAATTATAATTTTCTTGAAGTTTGTTTCAATTGATGATCAAATAATAGGGTTACATTGAAGTGTACTCACATAATTATATTAAAAATAGTAAAATAATATTACGATATAGATTACTATGTATGCGTAAATATTTCAAGTGAATAGATTCGTTAGTAATAGCAGTTTCATTATATATATATATATATATATATATATATATATATATATATATATATATATATATATATATATACGTTCTCGATGTTGTCCGGAATTAAATAATCACGTAATGTTTTACACTGCCATACTGTTATTGCCATCAAAATCGATTAAATCGTCCATTTTTCAATGTAATCAACTGATTGCCTGCTCTAAATGAGGACACATCGTGATGTATCAGGATGAAACTTCGCAAGCTTCTCGCTATGACTAAATTCACAATATATGTCAGTCTACATTGCACTGTAGAGAAACTACTGTTTATTTTATAAAATTATTTTATATATAATGGCTTGCATTAAATTTAAAATGCAAATGTCAAGTATTAGGACCACTCGTGCTCTAAATAGAAACTTTCATACGAACACGCCCTTGTGATATGAAGAACGTACGGTTAATTTTATGTGCCTGGTTGTGCGGTGATCATGACCAAGTTTAAATTGGAAAGGTCAAGTATCATAGTACACTTTTGCTTTAAACAGAAACATTAATTTTGAACTTCCCTCTATCATATCATAGAATTATACTGTTGATTTTATATGTTGAGCCTTTCAGCGTGTGTGGTAATAAAACTTCAAATATACTTGTGATGTTAGGCTGTTTAAGATGTTAACATCGGTCAAAATCGCCTGTTCCTTCTTTCAACGAATAATTTTGGTTAACCGATACTTATCGGTGATATTCCGACAATAAGCTCTATCTATGAACACTGTCAGGCACATAAGGTACAATCGGGTGAAATAAAAAAAACATTTTCGATTTCCTAGGGAACGAACTCACAAGCAAACAGGTACAAAGACCCACGAAGATACTTCAAGTTAAGTATATTGTTCTTTTCTTTGGCTTGACAAAAAAGCTTAATAAATTAAAGCTGCATGATGTTTAATATATAATATAACAATTTTATATTATAGAATATTTCCAGCCGATGTGCAATATATATACTTCGTCAGAAAACAATTCTGCGTTCTGTCTAATGCCATTGCATAGTCGGAGAAAATGACATTTTCTAACTTATTTCATTTTACTGCCACTCTTTTCGACCTGTGCTATATTAGTACTTGTTTTTAATACATGTTTTTCTTAACAGGAATTGCGACCTATTTTTCTGGTTTCTAATTTTTTCAATACACGATGACGCAACAGATACAAACCTTGCTTTCATTTCCTTTTGCCGATATTAAACATAAACATTTAAATCAAAACCAGACAGTTCTAATTTCAGTGCGGTGTTTATTTCCGGTCTTTCCAATTCGCATTTAATTACATATAATATATACGTTATACGTGTATAATTATTTTAATTATATTTGAGCTTATTTTCTCTATTTATACAGTAATAGCGTAACATCAAAATCCTTCTAAACTGTAAAATATTTTTAAAACGTTCTCATGATCATTGTATCAAGATCAGGAAAAGCAACATATGTTTCACATGTTTTAGATTCCTTGTCGCATAGTATGCAGGTGTTTAAAAAAAATGAACAACCAAGCTGTAAAAAGTCGGGAATGTGCATCTACAGTAGGTTACACACCAAATAAATGATCCATAGGAAATCTAAGTAAATAATTTCAATTTTTGATGCTTCAGAATTAAAGCAAAGAATAAAGTGTTGGGTTTTAAATGCTGTTACAAGTTTCATATGTAATTTTATTAATTTGGGGCTACTGGATATCAATAAAGATAACCTAGCGTATAATGTTTCTGATTTTTTTAGATGAGGATTGGTTATTCGTATTATTTTGATTCATCGGACAACTGTTCTAATCTTGAGGATAATTTTGACAACTTTTTGGTCAATGTAACCTCCGACCTTCGTCAAGCGTATCTTGTCGAACTCGGGAATGTTTCTGTCGAACATGGAAATTTGGACTGAATTTCGAGCAGAAAGCTTTATTTACTAAACGAGGGTAGCATGCTCTAGTTCAGGGAAGATAGAGGTCCTAAGTAATTTGGAATTGTAATTTTAAGTCGCACAAACTGAAGATTGAACAGTCAACCTTCAGAAGTATATCATTTTACAATTGATTTTCCCAGTATTCTAACCACTGAGACAAGGGTCCTCGCTGACAAGTTACGTAAGAAATTCACTGCAAATTCCCAAATTAAAAAGAAAGATTCCTGATTTCGACAAGATACAGCAAAAGCAGCGAGGAAGTTACATCCATCAAAACGTTGTGAAAACCAGTCGCAACAGGAAGAATAGTTCCATGAACCGAAATTATACGAAACTAGCGTATGTATTTAGTAAGTTAAATACGTACAAATATATATACATAGATCTATACACATACACATATACATACATACACACATATACATACATACATTTAAAAATATACAATTATAACATACACATATACACACATACATATATATACATATATATGCATACATATATAAGTGGATATACACACATATATACATATATATATACATATATTTATGCATATATATAGAAATATACATATACATACAGATATATACATATATATACACAGATATAAATATATATATACACATATATACATATATATACACAGATATATACATATATATACACAGATATATACATATATATACACAGATATATACATATATATACACAGATATACACATATATATACACAGATATACACATATATATACACAGATATATATATATATACACAGATATATATACACAGATATATACATATATATACACAGATATACACATATATATACACAGATATATATATATATAAACAGATATATACATATATATACACAGATATATACAAAGATATACACAGATATACAAAGTTATACACAGATATATATATATATAAACAGATATATACATATATATACACAGATATATACAAAGATATACACAGATATACAAAGTTATACACAGATATACAAAGATATACACATATATACACAGATATATACATATATACACAGATATATACATATATACACAGATATATACATATATACACAGATATATACATATATACACAGATATATACACATATATATACATATAACCATATCTATACATATATACACAGATATATACACATATATATACATATAACCATATCTATACATATATATACATAGATATATATATAAAAATATATATCTATATATAACCATATCTATACATATATATACATAGATATATATAAATATATATACGTAGATATATATACATATATATATACGTAGATATATATATACATATACATAGATATACATATATACATATATATACATATACATAGATATACATATATACATATATATACATATACATAGATATACATATATATACATAGATATACATATATACATAGATATATATACATATATATACATATATATACATAGATATATATATACATATATATATAGATATATATATACATATATATATAGATATATATATACATATATATATAGATATATATATAGATATATATATACATATATATATAGATATATATATACATATATAAACATATATATATACATAGATATATATATACATATATAAACATATATATACATATATAAACATATATATATACATAAACATATATATATACATAAACATATATATATACATAGATATATATACATATATATACATATATATTCATATATATACATATTTATGCATATATATATACATATATATACATATATATACATATATATACATATATATACATATATATACATATACATATATATACATATATATACATAGATATATATATACATGCATTATACATATATATACATATATATACATGGATATATATATATATATATATATACATACATATACATATATATATACACAGATATATCACTAACAAAACAAATCTGCTCTATTTCCTAAGTTGACACTAAACCTAATCCGTCTCACGTAACTTAGATGGGTCCTTGCTCTCCGCCCTTGACCCTAACAAACTCGTAAATCGATACCCATTAACACCTAAAAGTTCCTAGGCATGCTCCTGATTATAACTCACAACCCATAACCAAGCTTCTAAGTAAATACTTACTAGCCATAGTCCAATGCATTGACTTAAAGTAATCTATAATGAACTGTAACCATTAATATCTCTTTATTAAGAGATAGTATTGCAATAATTATTACACAAACTAAACTGGTACTCATTGAAATAAAAACTTCCGGATATTAAGAGAAAGGCGAAGTCAGTCTCCTTCGTTGTAGTCTAAAGGCAACTTACTCAAATTGTCTAAAATTCCATGCATTCGTATACAATACTACTTATCCATCCATCTATACTTTAACTATACTTACAGAATATGCAATAACCTATATCTATCAGGTATAACTGTACTCCATATCAAATGTTCTCTTGTCTCTATACTGAGCATATATAATCTTTCAGTCTTACTAAATGTCCGGTTTGGGCACCAAATCAGAATTTCTAATAGACAGTAGATCATACTCTAACACTTTATCCTAATCCTAAACCTACTAAACCATATCTAACCATACATTCCTAAACCTACTAAACCATATCTAACGATACATTGCTAAACTTACAAAACTATATCTAACCATACATTAACTCGTCTCTCTCGATCCAATACTGTAGCAAATTTAGCTGCTTCCACTGCATGAATTTTTACCTATACCCTCTCTCAGTAAAAATGAAAATGGACAGCATAATAATGCCCTTTTTAAACCACACTTGAGGAGTGAAAATCTTCTGTAGAAGCTAACCTAAATGCCCGATTTTTCCAGGAGATATTAACCTAAATAACCAATAAATATTAACTACCCATGCGGGGTCGCAGAAATACCTGGATTAGGACCCAGGCGCGGGGCAAACCCCCTCGGAGCTGATGGACCCGTAGGTCTTCCCAGGCCATCCGTCTAGGAGAAGGAAAACTCTTAAACTAAACCTAGGGGAGGGAGGTCTCTTCAATCCTGGACGACAACCTTCCTAGAGCTGGTGACTCAAACAAATCACCGGTTGGCAAACCTAAACTTCTTAAGGAGGAGATAGACTCTGTCTATCGCCCGGCTTTCATACTCCTTCTTTGCCTATTGGCCAGGCGTAGAGGTACTATCACAGGGACTCGTCTGAATCACCCAGTGGTTGACCTTGTTTCCTGACTAGGGCAATGAACGCCGCTTTTCCCCACTCCCGCCACATCCCATCCCCCTAAACTGGACACAGTTGGGTGCTTCAGTGCCATATATGTCGGTGCAGTTGGACTGGGCTGGCTTTGCCTAATGGATTGAGGGTACCGGATTGACAGTTCCTGGCTGCTGTTTCCGACTGATAGTACAGGAACACTAACTCTTTGGTAGCGCTTAGAGCGGCTGCTCCATCAACAGTTGTAAAATATCGGGATGTTTGTAGTACCATGTCGCGCATGGAAAGGGACCCTGCACTCATCCCCGGTGGGCTTTCCTGAGGCCACAATCCTGTGGGTGAGGACAGCTGATGGTCTACTTGTATTGCATGTCTGGTATTCTGCACAACTACTTGTCCAGCACCCCCTCACTCATCCACCCTTACTGAAACTTTTAAATAAAATAAAATGAAATGACAGCTCAAGCAAAAGTTACGTTTAAACCAGGACCAAACTCAAAGAACACCAACCTGCCTCCTCCCTTGAGGCTTGCATTTACTAATATCCGCGGGCTTAGAACTAACTTAGATGATGTTGAGTCATTTCTCCTTGTAAACACCCCGGATATCTTAGCATTAAGTGAACCTAACCTTCACTCCTCCATTCCCTCTAACCACTTTAACATGCCTGGTTATCTCCCACTCTACCGTAAGGACTCGGACAGACATATGCATGGACTTGGAGTCTATATTCGAAACACCCTCTCCCTAATTAGAGAAATAAATCTAGAATCAGAGGGCCAGGCCTTTATGTGCTTCAGACTAAATATGCAACACAATATTAGCTACTTGTATTTTCTCTACCGCTCTCCCTCAAACCAAGACTGTACCCTAATAAACAAAGTCTCAGACAGCATAGATATAGCACTCTCGCTCGATACTAGCGCACAAATACATGTATTTGGTGACTTCAATGTCCACCACAGTAACTGGCTAGGATTCTCAAATCACACAGACATAGCTGGTAGCGCCACATATAGCTTCTCTATATCTCATTTCCTATCTCAATTGGTTACATTTCCGACACGTTTCCCAGACCAGCACGATGAACATGCCTCACTTCTAGATCTCTTTCTGACAACGGTTCCCAATGACTGTACAACAAATGCCCACAGCCCACTCGGGAATGCTGATCACGCTGTGATAATGGTAGAAATCAGCCTAAATTCTCGCCCTACAACTGAAGACCCACTTCTCAAAACAACGAGGTATTACAAAAACGCTGATTGGGAAGCCATCAGGGAGCTCACCAGAGATGCCCCATGGCAAAATATCTTTACTCTTCCAGCGGAACAGTGTGCAAATGAGACCACTGAATGGTTCAAAACTGCTATTGAAGCACATGTTCCCGCACGGAAATACTATAGCAAGCCCCACTCCCCCCAATGGTTTACTTCTGCTTGTGCAGCTGCCATTTGTCAAAGGCAGCATGCGTTCCGCAGATTCAACCGACATAAGTCCAGCTCAAATAAACAGAAGTTTATAGAAGCTAGAAATAACTGTAAGAGAGTGATAGACACAGCTAAGTCAGATTACTCTGAAACCACCAGAAAGCGGATCGAAGCACAGAAATTAGGAACCCGGGAGTTTTGGAAAATCTACAACAGCGTAGTTAATAATGGACAGTCAATTATTCCCCCACTAACAAACAATCATGATGTTGCTTGCACGGCAACTGACAAGGCTAATCTGCTTGCTAGTCGGTTTGCCTCAAACTCCACACTGACCTCGGTATACCACTCACTCCCTGATTTTCCTCTGCGAACAGACGCCACACTTGACGATTTGAAAATCACCCCTTCTCAGGTACATGCTATTATAAAAACCTAGACACCTCTAAAGCATGTGGACCAGATCTCATCCCGGCTGTGCTATTAAAAAATTGCTCTGCCGATGTTGCTCCAGTTCTGTCCAAACTTTACAATAAATGCCTTAACGAATCTTGTTTTCTCGACTGCTGGAAAACCGCCTCTGTGGTACCAGTCTTCAAGAATTCTGGTGAAAGAACTGACCCACTAAATTATCGCCCCATTAGCCTCCTCCCGTTTTTCGTCAAAATATTTGAGTCCTTAGTTAATCAAGTCCTAGTCCAGCAAATAACAGCTGCTAAACTCCTGACTGACAAACAATATGGATTAAGGCAAGCCCGTTCAACAGCAGATATCTTAACTGTAGTTTCTGAACGTGTATACCGTTCATTGGATAAAACAGGGGAGGGTAGAGCGGTGGCCCTTGATATATCTAAGGCTTTTGACAGGGTATGGCACGATGGTCTTCTAAGGAAAATTAGATCATATGGAATCACTGGAAGAATTCATAACGTAATTAAATCCTTCTTAAGTAATAGAAAAATCAAAGTTGTCCTCGACGGACGTACATCCAAACATTATGACATAAATGCGGGAGTGCCTCAGGGGTCTATCCTTGGACCTCTATTGTTCCTGATATTCATAAACGACCACCCTGATAATATTGTTTCGTAGATGGGTATATTTGCCGATGACACCACTCTCTATAACAGATATGAGGGGAAAACAAATGAACACATATCCAAGAAAATGGCAGAAACACTAGAGGATGACCTCCAATCCGTAGTGGAATGGGGACAAAAATGGTTGGTCTCATTCAATGCTGCTAAGACTAAGCTTGTTTCCTTCAATAACTAAAAGAAACCTTCTCTACCACCAATAGCAATGGCCAAGAACACATTGCCTGAAAGTACTTCTTTTAAACTCCTCGGCCTAACGTTTACAGGGAATATGAACTGGAATAGATACATTGAGAGCATTGCCAAGGCTGCTGCAAGGAAGGTTGGCTCCCTCTACCGTGCTAGAAAACTACTTACGCCTGCCAGTATCCTATACCTCTATAACGCAACCATTCGCCCATGTATGGAGTACTGTTGTTACATCTGGGCTGGTGCATCTGCTGCTTGTCTCTCGCTCCTGGACATGGTTCAAAAAAGAGTCGCCAACCTGATAGGTCCTGAACTGTCATCTAGACTTCAACCTCTGTCCCATCGACGAGATGTTGCATCCCTCTGCCTGTTCTACAAATACTTTAATGGTGAATGCTCTGACAAACTGCAAACACTTGTACCTCCCCGACGTAACTACCCCCGACTAACCCGACAAGCTACTAAGTCTCATCCCTTTACAGCAGAGATCCCTAGGTGCAAGAAAGCTTTTTACTCCAATAGTTTCTTCCCCAGAACTGCGGGACTTTGGAACTCCCTTCCGGGATTCTGCTTTCCCAACTGCAATGATATGCAGAAGTTCCAGCGTAATGTTAAAAAACATCTTTCTACTCTTCTCCCTTCATAATGACCCCGCTAATTAATTCCCTAATAGTAGCCCCCTGCTTCAAAGTGGCACTGTGCTTTGTTTGGGGTGAAAATTGAATTAAAAAAAATATATATACATATATATACATATATATATACATAGATAAATATATACATATATATATACAAATATATACATATATATATATACATAGATATACATGTACATATGTATACATGTATATACATACACATATATATATGAGCTATACATATAACCAATACATATGCATATATATACATATATATACATATATATATATATACGTATATACACATATACATACATATGTATATACATACCTATATGCGTATATATACATACATATATACATACCTATACATATATACACACAAATATACAGATGTATATACACATATATATACATACATATATGCATATGTATATACACACATATATACATACATATATGCATATGTATATACACACATATATACACATGTATATACACATATAAATATGCATATGTATATACATATATATACATACATATGCATGTATACACATATACATACATACATATATATGTATATACAGTGATGATCATATTTATTGGCACGGTAAAATAAAAGTTCAATTTTGTCTAATAAATTCTAAAAAAGGGATTAAATTAAAGAAAATAACAAAGTATATTATGTATTTTTAACTGGCCTTTCCGATGCAACAATCGGATTTTAGAAAAAATAAATAACAAAGGAACAACAAACATAATTGCAAAAAACCCTTGTTCAAAATTATTGGCACGGCTTTGTTTTTCTTTTAGTATCAGTATAATATCAATCAATTTCCGGTTTACGTGCTTTCTGAACTTTTTTATAGCCATATTATGCTTGTTTAACGCTAATTCAGTGAATAATTTTTTTCAGATAATTTTTAGATAGCGATTTATTAAAACTATTATAAGTGACTAAATTATAATTTTCAATCGCCATGGTTAAAACTAAGGAACACAGCGAAGACGTCAGGAAGCTTGTTGTAGCATGCCATACCAATGGGGAGGGCTATGATAAGATTTCAAAGAAGCTAAAGCTTCCCAAATCCACTGTTAGAGCTATAATAAACAAGTTCAAATCGCAAGGCCACGTTATGAGTTTAGAGGGAAGAGGGAGAAAAAGGATTCTTTCCCCAAGAGATGAACGGAAAATTGTTCGACAAGTAAAACAAAACCCAAGGATCTATGTTGGGGAGATTGTTGATGAACAGAGCACCTCTGGAGTGAATGTATCTTGACATACAGTCGGTAGAGTTTTGACGAGAGCTGGTTTAAAAGCATGTCGTCCGAGAAAGACTCCCTTATTGAAGCCTATGCACCTGAAAGCAAGGCTAGCCTTTGCAAAACGTCATATTGATAAAGATGTTGCATTCTGGAAACGTGTTCTATGGACTGACGAAACGAAAATAGAGTTATTTGGCCATAATAAAGTGTCTTATATTTACACAAAATCTGGCGAAGCTTTCCTGCCTAAGAACACCATACCCACAGTGAAGCACGGTGGAGGCAGTTTGATGTTTTGGGGATCCTTTGCTGCCTCTGGACCAGGGCGACTTGTTAAGGTCACAGGTAGCATAAAAAAGGAAGATTATGTTAAAATATTGGATGAAAACCTGAAAGACTCTGCTAAAGAGCTCTCACTTGGTCGTCGTTGGTGGTTCATGCAAGATAATGACCCAAAGCATTCGGCTAAACTGACTAAGAAATGGCTTGAGGACAATAATATTAATGTTTTGGAGTGGCCATCACAAAGCCCAGACCTTAATCCAATTAAAAATTAATGGAGAACATTAAAATTGGGGGTAATGCAAAGGAAGCCTTAGAATCTTATTCAATTGGAGGATTATTGTCAAGAAGAGTAGGCTAAAATTACTACTGAAGAGTGCAACAACTTGGTTGTAAACTATGAAAAGCGTCTGAGGAAGGTAATCAAGGCCAAAGGCTATACAATTGATTATTAAATAA